>NW_006409094.1:165219-227671 GCF_000296735.1 Chrysochloris asiatica
TCTTGGATCAACTATCAACACTCATGGAATCAGCAGTCTAGAAATCAAACGATGTATTGCATTAGGCAAATCTGCTGCACAAGACCTTTTTAAAGAGTTGAAGAGCAAAGATGTCAACTTGAGGACTAAGGTGCGCCTGACCCAAGCCATGATATTTTCAGTAACCTCATATGCATGCAAAAGCTGGACAGTCAATAAGGAAAACTGTAGAAGAATTGATGCTTTTGAGCTATGGTGTTGGAGGAGAATATTGAAAGTGCTATGGACTGCCAAAAGAACCAATCAATCCGTTTTGGAAGAAATGCAGCCAGAGTGCTCCCTGGAGGCCAAGATGGGCAAAGTTCATCTGTCATACTTCGGATATATTGTCAGAGGGACCAGTCACTGGAGAAGAATATCATGTTTGGTAAGATGGAGGGTCAGAGAAAATGAGGAAAAGACCCCCAATGAGATGGATTGGCCAACTGGCATCATTGATGGACTCAAGCATGGCAACAGTAGTGAAGTTGGCCCAGGATTGGGCAGTGTTTCCTTATGCTGTCCATAAGGTTGCTATAGGTCGGTACTGACTCGATGGCACCTAATAACAACAACAATATCTTAATTGAGTTATGGGAGGTGTTGTCATGTATGTTAATCGCACATTGTTTTCTGTTGTTGATTCTCAATCCAAAGAACATCTTTTGGCTCCCTCTGCACCCTGAAGTTAGTTTGGTCATTACAAATTCCTTTAATTTCTGTTTATTAGGAAATTTCCTAGTTTCATCATTGTACTTGAGGAACAGCTTTGTTTGCTATATGAATCTTAGTAGGCAGTTGGTTTTTTTTCCAGGGTTTTGTATATATCCTCTCCTTGCCTTCTTGCCTGCATGGTTTCTGCTGAGAAATCAGAGCTTAGTCCTACTAATTATCCTTTATAGGTAACTTTTTGTTTTTCCCAAGCTGCTCTTAGTATTCTTTCCTTGTCTTTGTTTTTGGACAGTTTGACTGTGACACATCTTGGTGATTTTCTTCTGGGTTCTCTCCTATTTGGGATATGAACATTCAGCCTCTTTGTATGCTTATCTACTATCTTTCATGACTTTAGGGAAGTTTTCTTCTAACAACTGTTTGACAGTTTTCTCTGTGCTTGTTTCTTCCTGCCCTGAAATCTAGTCACCTATAAATTGTTCCTCTTCATGGTGTCCCCCATAACTCGTAGGCTTTCTTTGGATATTTTCAGGCTTTTTTTTTCTGATTGTCCTTCTAGCATACTAGAACGGAGAAATTTATCTTCAGTCTCCCTAATTTGGGCTGCCATTTCTTCCTATCTACTCCTTTGCCCTTTCAGTATATTGTCCATTTCTGAGATCTTGGTATTAATCTTATATTAGAAAATTTCAGATTTTGTATTGTTTCAAAATTTGCATTTTGTCTGTTTTTTGTAGTGTTTTCCTGAATTATTCTCAAGTTTTTTTGTGTTCTCCTTGCTTTCCTCAATCTTTCTATCAATCCTTTGAGGGTACCTAATTATGAGTCTTTTAAATCCTTTTTCAATTAGTTCTATTGCCATTTTCCCCCAGAAACATCTCTGGCTCTGCATCTTGGTCATTTGTTTGAGCCATTCTCTCTTGGTTCTTCATGTAAGCTAAAATTGTCTGTTGTCTCTGAGGTATTGTGACGTTGTTGCATTTGTAAAAATAAACAGTGCATTTATTGGACCCGGAGGGGAGAGATCCTGGGGGACTCCTGCAATTCAAGGAGCTCATGTGGTGATTGTGGAAGGGATGGGAGAGCAGATTTCCTGGGCCTAAATGGAGTTCCTATCCAGTTCCATGGTATGTATGTTTAGGGCACTCAATCTGGAAATAGTTCATGAAGGCCCCTGAAGGAGCTGACTTCAGTGTCTGTTAGGACCACAGAGCAACTGGGGCTCTGGTGACTGTGGATTTTTTGGGTTTCGAGCTGAGCCCACCTGAATCTAGGCCCCAAAATGGCACACAAAAGCAGTACAGCCAGCCCCTACCTAATGCTCACATGATGCTCAGCTAAAAGCCTCCGAACTCCTGGAGAGCAGGGACAGATTTGGTGGGAGCTCACCACCCTTATGGTCACCAGGGAAGTGTGTGGGGAAAAGAAGAAATCACACCTTTTCCGTCACCTGCATGGATGCCAGGCCACCCTTTGCTGCCAAAGCTGCTCACAAGGTGGTAGAACTGCATCTGGCCAGTCTCCTTCCCTTACCATGCCTGCTCAACCTCTCCTCCCAGCAAGCCCTCCATCCACCTCTCTAACCTTTCTTCTGAAGTTCAGGGTACTCGAATTTTCATCTGTGTCTGTTTTTATTTTGTCTCTCGAATCTTTGTTGTAGAGGGTCTGTGTAGTGCATCTGCTTAGTCCTCCATCTTGCCGGAACACAATCATGTGTTCTGGAATACTCATTCTTCACAGTGTTATCCGTAGCTTGTCATGCTCTGCACAGTCTAAAGCATTAGCATAGTGAGTAAAGCCTCTGAAAGTCTCCCCTTTCAGCCAAGAGCCATCTGACACCAGCAATGATTTTCCTAAGTTTCACATTCCCTTCTGAATCTGGTCTGAATTTCTGGCAGTTCTCTTGTCAACGCACTGTTGCAACTGTCTTTGAATTATTTTCAGTAAAGTCTTAGTTGCATGCCATATTAATGACACTGTTCTATGGTTTCCTGTAAAGATTAAAACCTCGGAAACTATGGAGCAGGTCTTCTCTGTCACGTGGGATCATTATGAGTCAGGATTGACACCCAAAAACAACATGATAACTCTGTTTAATTTTCTGAAAAACTACCAAGCTGTTCTTCACAGCTGCTGCAACATTTTAAATGCTTACCAGCAAGTTAAAAGGGTTGCAGTTTTGTCACATTCTCACTAACACCCATTTGTATTTTTGAATTGTTACCTCTGTGGAGTCAGTTCCAACTCATAGTGACTGTGTATAAGATCTCTGAGAAGCAACTAGTGGGTTAGATCTGTCATTTGGTTAGTATTCCAATGCTTATCCTACAGCTGTCGAGTTGGTTCTGACTCATAGCGACCTTGTATAGAGTTTGTGAGGAGTGGCTGGTGAGTTTGAACAACTGACCTTGCAGTTCAAGCTGACTTAGTAGTCCAGTGCATTAACCCACAGTGTCACAACCGGTATTGCATTGTGGTTTTGATTTACATTTCCCTAATGTGTGGTGCTGTGGGCTAATCCGCTGAACTGCAAAATCAGTTTGATCAGTAAGGTCGGTGGTTCAAGCTCACCAGCCACTCCTAGGAAACCCTATTCAGGGTCACTATGGGTCAGAACCAACTTGATGGTACTCAACAACAACAATGTGCAATGAGTTTGGCTACTTACCTCAAGGTCAGCAGTTTGAAACTACCAGCTGTTCCACGGGAGAAAGATGAGGCTTTCTGCTTCCATGAAAATTTACAGTCTCAGAAACTGTATACATTGTCGCCATGAGTCGGAACCTACTCCACAGAACATAGCTACCCACCACCACCAGTGTCTAATGGGATCCTGGTGTGGTGCTGTAGTATCAGCAGTGCATTGCGAACCACAAGGTCAGCAGTTCAAACCCACCAGCTTCTCCTTAGAAACCCTATATAGGGTCTCTGTGAGTTGGATCCTGCTTGACAGCACTTAACAATAACAATGTTTAATGATGTTGAACATTTTTTCTTGTGCTTACTGAACATTAGTATATGGGGGGAAAGGCTGCTGAGAACAGAATGTATAACTTGTTTAAAAATAATTTTGTTAGTGCAGATTTGTTAAAAAAGAATATATTGAGCTCCCGAAGAAGCTAGGAAAAAATTTCATAGTTTTCTTGTACAGGATTCAAGATTTTCTATAAGTATAAATCTGTATATAAAAGATCTTAAAAAGTATTTTGCGTTCCTTCTTTCACTTTTCTTTGATGGGGATTATGTTTTTTCCATGCAGAATTAAGCAGTTAGAGAAGATAACTAAAATCTGTTTTCTTTGGAAGAATAAGGTCACTTGAGAGCTAGACATAGCCTCAGACATTTCAGATTGCAACAATCCCTCAAACCTCATGTTAGTTGGAGACCCTGATAATGGATTTATGTGGAAGGTTGGAGGAAGAGCTAATCAGGTGTCTTTAAGGTCTGTGGAAATGGTTTCCCTAGGCGAGATCTGCTGTCTAGAATTCTGTATAATTATGTGATGCTATAGTGTTTCTCCTTTGGTTTGGGCATGAATGTTCAGAAGGAAGCGGTGGAGATTTCGTCAGCTTGCTTTTACTGCTAAATGTGATGTTTGATGTGCTCATATCTGTTTTTACTAGGTAATTTAGAAGTGGTGGTTGTTGTCAAGTCGGTTCCAACCCATAGGGTTTCCAAGGAGCAACTGGTGGGTTTGAACCACTGACCTTGCAGTTCAAACTGACCTTATGATCCAGTGCATTATCTTGCATTATTTAACTCATTGATTGGTTGGTTCGTGATATGTGCTGGAGTCGGTTCCGAATCATAGTGACCCTGCATAGGGTTTCTGAGGCTGTAAATCTTTACGGAAACAGAAAGCCAGCCTCATTTTTCTCCTGTAGAACTGCCAACCGGGAGGTTAGCAGCCTAACTCGTAACCACTACACTACCAGAGCTCCTTATTTAGATCTTTCTATTTTTGAAGAAGGGAGAGAGGTGAGTCAATGAGGGCTGATCATGGACCATCCTTGGCTCTGTTGCCTGAAATGTCTCTCCTCTGGGTTTCATCCCTGACTCTTCCTATTCCCACCATCTTGGTATGTGAGTTTGTGGGAATCTTGAGTGAAGTTGGGAAGGGCAAGGTGTTCCTTTTCCCTAACATAAGTTCATTGTTCCACCTTTCCCCCCTGGAGTACTGGTGTGGCGCTGTGGGTTAATACGCACGACTGCAAGGTCATTTGAACCACAGTGTCAGCAGTTCAAGCTTACCAGCCACTCCTCGGAAATGCTATACAGGGTTGCTATGCGTTGGAACCGGCTCGATGGCACTTAACAACAACAATGAAATAAGAAGGTTTTATGGCTATGTTGCTATTGTTAAGTGCCATCGAGTCAGTTCCGACACATAGCAACCCCTATAGGGTTTCCAAGGAGCGGCTGGTGAGCTTGAACTTACGGTTCAAGCAACTATGCTTTTCTCATATTACTTGCCTTAGTTCTCTAGTGGTACTAAAACAGAAATACCACAAGTGGATGACTTTAACAAGCAGACATTTATGCTCTCACGGTTTAGGAGTCTAGAAGTCTGAACTCAGGATGCTGGACCTAGAGAAGATTATCTCTGTGTCCGCTCTAGGTGACAGTCCTTGTCTCCTTCAGTGTCGGTGGGCCTGGTGTCCTTTGGAGATCTCCATGTGTCTTGGCCTCAATCTTTTCCTGAGTCAGGAGGTTACAGCACAGGGTTGATTGATTGGTTATGTGCCGTGGAGTCGGTTCTGACTCATAGTGACCCTATATAGGGTTTCCGAGGGAGCAGAAAGCCTCATCTTTCTCCCATAGAGCGGCTGGTAGTTTCAAACTGCTGCCCTTGAGATTAGCATCCAGACTCATCACCACTATGCCCAAATGACTCTGCTCCTGGCTCTTATGTTGCATCCTTTCTCTCTCCTTTAGTCTCCTGTAAAGTACGAGGTGTGACTTGGGTGAGGTTGGTGACGTGAATAAGGGTGGGGCTTGAGTCACACCTTCTTGTAGGACTGCAACTCAGGTACAACCCACCCTCAACCTTCTTCATTAATATATGTTGTTGTTGGCTAAGTGCTGACCCATAACCACCTTGTATAGGGTTTTTGAGGACCAGCTGGTGAGCTTGAATCCCTGACCTTGCAGCTCAGACCAACCTTGCTGTCCAGCGCATTAACCCACAGCGCCACACCAGGACTCCCATTTGTACATGGAGGTTAGGATTTACAACACAAATCACAGAATGCAGGACACCCACACAATACTGAAAATTGTGGCCTAGCTAAGATGACATGTTTTGGGGTGACACAATCCAATCGCTGACAATATTTGTTATCTTTTCCAGTTGGCTTTCTGGGCCTTCTTTCCTATGTTGCTGCATTTGTGAGCTTTGTAAAGCTGGTTCCCCATTGTGTGTGTGATTCTTCCTTTCACTTCTGGTTCTCTGCCCTCCCCTGCTCCCAGAATACTGGCAGGCACTCTACTCCAGGTCATCTCTCCCCGAGAGGTTAAGTTCACAGGTATAACCACCAGACTCCTTTCTTCTGGTGCCTGTAAAGGTTCTTTGTCCCCAGACCGCCTTCATTAAACAACAGTGGTTCATTTTGACCAGATTTCATTTCTTAAGAATACATCCTTATATTCATAAAACACTTCACTCCAGGAAACTGCTGCTAGTGATAAATCTTATCTCTGTTCCACCCAAGGTAAGACAAAGGGCTAGACACAGAAGTCATGGACGTCCAGAGCTATGTACTGAAAGGGAGGTGGCGTGCTTTCATTGTTCCTACTAGCCAGTCAGACAGACAATGGGCTAGTACACTTACCTGCTGTGTGGATGCACCTGTGTGTTGGGGGATTTGATTAGGTATTCCCATCTTTCCCAGGTTTTGGAAATACATGAAACTAGTGGCCTGCTTGGGGTCTGGTGTCTCATCTGATTAGTGATTAGAGCATTGAGGCTGGCACATTTGGCTTTGCCTCTTTATGGTCATGGGATTTGGTGCCACTCTAGTGATCTGTGCCTCAGCTTCCTATTCCTTAACATGAGATGCTACACTGCCCATTTCATGATGCTCCATTGTTTAGGACAGTACCTGGAATGACGTATTTAGTACACTGAGCCCTTGTTTTACTTAGCTCTCTGTGGTATCGTTACCTTGACACCTCTTTGTTGTTGATGCTCCTACCTTGGTTGAATGATCTCTATGGTACCTTCTTTTTTTTTTTTTTAAGTTTTTATTGTGAATTATGTGATAGTTTACATGGGAGAATACCAGCTTTACATTCATCCTATCGTATTTCGTTTCACTGCAATGATTATAATCCCCTCCATGCATCATTAAACAACCAAAGGGCACACCCCGCAAGCCAGTACCCTGGCCATCAGCACACAGCCCCTCTTCCTCCCTGAGTTGAGTCCAGAGTCCCCAGCTGTTCCACCTCTCCACGTCATCATCTCTGCCTTCATTTCTGGTGTCACTGCTTCTCTGGATAGGATCCCACACTCCACTCTTGATCACTTGATGGTCCCAGGGACCTCTGCTCCTGGACTGCAAAATCAGCCACTCCCCTCCTTTTGTTACAAAACATCTACCTTTATATTTCTGACTTTCACAGTGAGTCCTGATAGCAGTTATTCACTGTTGTACCCCAAAAGTCTTATCCCCATCTCCTTTCATCAGCCCTGTGTCAACAGATTGGAAACCACTCAGTGGAGATTCTACCTTCTCCCGACCCCTCTGGAACTAGGCTCCCTCTTGAAAGCTTGTAAGCCTTCTTGCCTTTGTAGCCCTCCTCCCCCTCCCCCATTTTGGGTAGCCAATGTCCAAGTTGCCCATCCCTGTCAACCCTGTGTGTACTGAGGGGGTGGAAATGATCCTTACTGTAAAGATTTGTTCCCTCTTTTGAGCTACTACATCCATAAGTATAGGTCAAGTTCATCAAATTGTAGCGGATTACACTTTTTTTCCTCTTCTTTCTTCTTCTGGTTGAGTTCTGATCCTCTAGCCATTGAAGCCACATCAAGTGGGTATTATCTGCAAGTATGGGTGTTCCTGTGCATCTCCCCTCACTTCATATCAGCTGGACACTTCACTCTCCACTCTAGTCCTCTGTGGCCATGTCACTGTCTTTGGGCTCAGGAGTCTCCATGTCTCGCCATACTGCTGGACAACTAGGTCTCAACCTGGGTCCACAGGAGTCTATTGAACATGGTCTTTTGAACTTGGACTTAGCTATTGAATGTGAACTTAGCTCACAACTTCATTGCTATTTTTCTCTCACTTCCCCATATCAGAGACCAACGTGGTCAGCTGCAAGACCACATGCCTGCTCGTGTATTCCCCTTGTGTCTTAGTCTTGGAAGGGGGTTTGCTCTGAGGGGACCCGACCACTTTGCCTTGATGGCTCCCAGGCGAACTCTGTGGTACCGCCTTAAGGCTGCTGGGAAGTTTATGAAAACAGACATTTAACCTCTCACAGTTCTGGAGACTGAGAATCTGAGATCAGGGGGTGAGTCTTATTGATTCTTTCAGAGAGCTCTGAATGAATCTGTTCCCTGCTTCCCCTAGTTTCTGGTGAAGACCCACTGTCTTGGTGCTCTAATCTCTGCCTCCATCTTCACATTCTGTCTTCCCTCTCAGTCTCTTTTATAATCACACAACTCAGAGTGGATGGGAGTCCTGGTGTAGTGCTGTAGGATAAGCCCTGGACTGCTACCTGCAAAGTCGGCAGTTTAAACCTACCACCTGCTCCTCAGAAACCCTATACAGGGTCTCTATGAGTCAGAACCAACTCAATGACAAACAACAGGGACGGCTCCTATTGGATTCAGACCCACAGTACTCCTGTATGACCTCTTATTAGCTAAAAACATTTTCAAAGACCCTATTTCCAAACAAGGTCATATTCAGAGTACCAGGGGTAAGGACTTGGACATAATCTTTTTTGGGGACATACTTCACTCCACAATGCCATCATCCTTCAAGCTTCCAGGTTTTGTGGAGGGAAGAGGCAAAGCCAGCAGATAAAATAAGTTGAAAATTGAGGGATTTCGTTGGTGGTGTGATCATGGAATCAGTCCACTTCTCATTTTGCCCGCTAGCCGGCCTACAGCTCAGAGTTTGACTTTGGGTAGAGGATGTAACTATTCCTGGGCTCTCCCAGAGACCTTGTGGTCCTGGCATTCCCATGGAGGTTGCTGATTGAGCCTTTTTGGGTACTCTTTGAGTCTGGGGAGGGGCAGGAAGCCTAGTTGGCTCCGGCTTTGGAGGAGGCATTGTGCTGGACTGCACGAGAACCAGTCCTCTTTCTCTAACTGGACACTTGCTAGCCCAGTCAGAGAGCTGAGTGCAGCCTTCCGGGACTGCGGATCTGACTTGGACGGGAATGGGGGTGTGGTGTGTTGCTCCTTCCAGAAAGAAATAATCGTTTTCCCTTTTTCCTTCCAATATGTCTATCTTCTTGTTTCTTTTGTCGAGTTGTGGTGCTTCATTCTGTGTTTATGTCCCTGCAGGCAGTCTTAGTGAATAACATCACCACTGGAGAGCGACTCATCAGGGCCCTGCAAGGTAAGTATCATCCTCCCTCCAGGATACCAGACTACTCTTGGCCAGGAAATGTCCTCTTGCCCTTTCCTGGGGATTTTGGTGTCTGTCTGATGTGATCTGACAGTGTTATGAGTGATGGAGTAACCTTTCATTGCTTCTCTGTGCCTAAATGTGTTTTGTTAAAGGCAGTTTTCTTCTAGAAGTCATATTGAGTAAATATACATTGCTAATTGTTATGTGAGTCCTGGTGGGGCGCTGTAGGATCAGCACTGGACCACAAGATCAGTGGTTCAAACCCACCAGCTGCTCCTCGGAAACTCTATACAGGGTCACTATGAGTCAGAATTAACTCTACGGCACTAAAATAACAAGCAAGCTGTTGCAGGAAGGAACCCTGGTGTAATAATGGGTTAAGCATTGAGCTGCTAACCTGCAAGGTTGGAAGTTCAAACCCACCAGTAGCTCTTTAGTAGAAAGATGTGGCTGTCGGCTCCCATAAAGGTTTACAGTCTTGGAAACACTGGGAGATTCTGCTGTGTTCTGTAGGAGCTGGAATCGACTCAATGACAGTTTTGGTTGTTTTGTGTTTGTTTTTTAGCTGCTACATACGGAAGAATTCAGGCTCTTACCATTAATAGATTAAGAAATATGTATGTGTGTGTACGTGCTTTTGTGTGTATTGTGTGTGTGTGTGTAGAGATACATATATTACTGTAGATTGTATAACTTAGTATGTTTTTCCTGTTGAATTGGCCCATGACTCATGGCGACCCCATGTACAATGAAATGAAATACTGCCCAGTCCTCTGCTGTCCTGTGATCCATTGTCAGTTGGTTTTCATCGGCTGGTTTTGGGGAGTAGATTGCTAGGCTCTTCTTCTAGACATTCCTAATCTGGAAGCTCCACTGAAATCTTTTTAGCTTCAAAGCAACATGCGAGCCTCCACAGACAATTGAGTCAATTGGCAGGAATTAGATTCCAGTCTCCCATCTGGAAGGTGAGGATTCTACTAGGGAACCACTGTCTCTCTCTCTCTCTCTCTCTCTCTCTCTCTCTCTCTCTCTCTCTCTCTCTCTGTGTCAGAACTGACTCAACAGCAACATATATATGTTGATAGATTGGCCCATATATGTGTATGTACACACAGACATACATATATATACAGAGAGAGACAGAGTGAAACAGACAGATATATGAGGGGTCTTAAAAAAGTTTCTGGAAAAGTGGAATTAAAGCATTTAGTGTAAATTTAAATGAGATACTTGACTCAGTTATTGGGAAATTTAGATCTGCTTGGGGCATCTTGGATATATTGATTTACTTTTATACCTCAGTTTTATGAAATCTAAATTCAGGTCAAGAATTCTCACTGAAAACTAGTGTGTAAGTTGAAATGTGTGATACCTGTAAGATCCACACTGGATTGGTATGCTGAGCAAACGCTCCTGGAAATGGGACTGTATGAAGATGAACTTGGGAGCAGGATTGGAGATAGGCCTGTTAACCACCTGCGATACGCCAATGGCACAACTGTCCTTGCTGAAAGGGAAGGGGGCTTGGAGCACTTCCTGATGAAGATCAAAGACTGCAGCCTTAAGAATGGACCACATCTCAACACAAAGAAAACAAAAGTCCTCATAACTGCACCAATGAGCAACATCATGATAATTGGAGAAAATATCCAGGCTGTCAAGCATGTCATTTCATTTGGATCTACAATCCAATCCCATGGAAGCAGCAGTCAGGAATTCAGATGCTGTGTCCCATTGGACACATCTGCTGCAAGAGACCTCTTTAAAAAGCAAAAGATGTCACTGAGGTGCGCCTCACCCAAAGCCCTGTTTTTTCAATTGCTTCATATACATGTGAAAGCTGGTAAATAAATTAGGAAGATCAAAGAAGAATTGATGGACTACACATGACTTTAAAGTGGCCAAGAACAAAGATGTCAGTTTAGGACTAAGGTGCGTCTGAAAATACCATGGTATTTTCAATAGCCTCACCTGCAAGTGAAAGTTGGACAATGAATATGGAAGGCCATAGAAGAATCAATGCATTTGAGTTATGGTATTGGAGGAGAATATTGACAGTACCGTGGACTGCCAGAAGAATGAACAAAATCTGTGTTGGGAGAAATACAACCAGAATGCTCCTTAGAAGCCAGGATGGCCAGACTTCATCTTTTATACTTTGGACATATTATCAGGAGGGACAAGTCCCTGAAGAAGGACATCATGCTTGTTAAAACAGAGAGTAAGTGAAAAAGAGGAAGACCCCCAATGAGATGGATTGGCACAGTGGTAGCTGCAGTGGGCTCAAATGTAGCAGTGATTGTGAGGTTGGTGCAGGGCCAGGCAGTGTTTCGTTCTGTTGTGCATAAGGTCGCTATGAGTCGGTACTGACTCAGTGGCTTCTAGTCACAACAGGAGAATAGAGTCCTGGTGTGGTTCTGTAGGATAAATACTGGACTGCAAACCTCAAGGTTGGTGATTGAAACCCACCAGACACTCCTTGGAAATTCTTTAAAGGTCAGTTTGGATCAGAACTGACTTGACAACACTTAACAACAACAACCAGAAGAATAAATTAATTTGTTTGCAAGAGGTGCCGCCAGAATGTTCATTAGATATAAAGATGGTGAGACTTTGTCTTATGTACTTTGGTCATGTGATCAGAAGGGACCAGTCCCTGGACAAGAACATCATGCTTGGTATAATTGAGTGTCAGCTGGAAACAGGATGATGCTCAGTGAGATGGATTGGCACAGTGGCTGCAACAGTGAACTTATCAATGATTCTGAGAATGGTCCAGGACCAGGCAGTGTTTCGTTCTGTTGTACTTAGGGCCTCTGTGTCTCCACATGTACACAGTGACATGTAGCAACAACAACAAAGTATGCATATTTAAAGTGTCCACTTGGCAGTTTTGGACAGATTTTGTGATGGATTCATACATCCCCCCCCCCATTAACATAGTGTACACACCCATCATTGCGAGACATTTCCTGTGCGTCTTCTCTCCCTGTAGAAATCTGCATTTTAATATGTTGTTGTAGTTAAGTGTTGTTGATTCAGTTCCAACTCATAGCGTCCCTCTATAGGGTTTCTGAGGAGCAGTTTGGTGGGTTTGAACTTCTGACCTCATGGTTTGCAGTATAAATGCAATCAAGTAGTGTGTTCCCTTTCTGTCTGGCTTCTTTCACTCAGCATGCTTATTTTGTGACTTTTCCGTATTGCTGTGGGTGTAATAGTTCATGTGTTCCTTTGGATAACTGCTGGCAAGGAAATGAGGAGGAGAAGGAGGGGAACATGAGCACACAGCTCTTTCCCAGCAGCCACTGCACCCCCTCAGGGAAGCTGTGTCTCCCGAGCAGCAGCCCAGTGAACCTGCGCCTTTTTCCTTTTGATAGCTAGGTTCATTGACGTATAATTCACATCAAGTAAAGCTTACCCTTTGTAGTGTACATTTCTGTCTGTTTTAACAAATGTGTTCAATCTCACATGCCACCATCACAATTAAGACTGGACACTCCTTCATGCTATAAAACTCCCCCTCCGCACCCCTCCACCCAGCTTCCGGCCACCTGTTGAGCTGTCTTTAGTCATGTTATTGTCTTTCCCAGGATGCTATATAAATGGAGAGAGACCCTATATGACTCTTTGAGGCCGGCTTCTTTTAGCAAAATATATACTTTTACATTTTTATTGTGGTGACATATATGTAGCAAAAAGTTTGCCATGGTAACCATTTTCTTTGGGGTGCAATTCAGTCACATTCATGACATTCACCACACTGTGCAGTCCTCACCAGTGTCCAGTGCCAAAAGTTCCTCATCACCCTCAATGAATCTCAGCACCCCTTCAGCACTGACTCCCACTCTTTTAGCCCCCAGCCCCTGGCGACCTGTCTCTATAAACTTGCCTGAGCTAGGTGTTTCCTTTGAATGGGCTCAGACAGTCTTGGTCCTCTTGTATGTGGTTTCTTTCATGATGTTTCTAAAGTTAATCCATGTGGTGGCATGTATCAGAATTTAAGTTCTTTCTTTGGGATACACCCTGTTTTGTGCGTGCATTCATCCTTGGGTTGTTCTCATCTTTTGGCTCTTAGGCAAAATGCTTTTGAGGTTGATCCATGTTGTATATCCACGTTGTTCATTAGTAGTTCATGGAATCTCTCATTTGATTTCATGTTATTTCTTCCCGGGAGTCTGGCAGGTCCCTGTTTTGAGAAGAAACCCTGGGGCTGTGGCGTCTGTGCAGGGGGCTGTGTTTGGGGTTGTGGCCAGTGCATTTCCTTCCGCCCACAGCTTGACTTTACACAGCAGCTGCTGCCCTTCCCTACATAGTTGTTAGGAAGGAGCCAAGTCATCAGGTCGGCATGGACGGGGCAGGTGAATTTCCTCAAAGAGCATGCTGCCTTCCAGTTAAGAGAGCTGGCGAGTGAGTGAACACAGGACCTCAGAGTACAGCTAGACTGTAAACAAATGGCAGGAGAATAATGCTGGCGTGTGGCCTGACCGCTGAGGGCAGTGTGTCCAGCAGGTTGTGGTGGCTGCTTAGCTGACCAGTGTTTGGGTCAGAGCTGCACACACAGGATAAATCTGCTGGGGGCAGGGACATCATGAGGGGTGCCCTTGTGGGCCTGCTTGGGCTTACTTTGTCTAAGAATAAGGCTAATAGAGCCCCCTACTGCATTTAAGGACTTGGTCCAAACGGGTATTTACGGAAGAAAAAGTGACCCTTGAAAAAAGAATCAAGATGCAGGTTCATACAGGATCATGAGAGTTTTGAAGCAGTTCCGTGGCTAGAACCTGGCAATTCCTAGGGAGCTGGGCTCTTGTCCTCTTCTCTCTCCCACCCACACTCTCTTTTGAGTCCCAGAGCTTGGATTGATGTGTCTACTGCGCTTCACTACTGACCCCAAAGTTGATGGTTTGAATCCATCCAGGGGCATCACGGAGAAAGGCCCTGTGGTCTGCGTCTGAAAAGTTGGCAGCCAAGAAAACCTTCTTAAGCAGTTGTGCTCTGTAACACGGGAGGTTGCCATGGGTTGGAATTGGTTTGACAGCAGAGGGTGGGTTGGTTGTGGCTGACTTGGCCTGCCATCGCCCTGTTTGGGTGAATAGCATGAGGACCGTGTCAGAGACCCGTGCAATTTCTTGACTTCCTTTTCCCCAGACCAGCTAAAGACCCTGCAGAAGAATTATGGCACGCTGCAGCAGGACGTTCTCCAGTTTCAGAAGAATCAGACCAACCTGGAGAGGAAGTTCTCCTATGACCTGTAAGTGCAGCTTAATTGTGTGTGAGCCCTGCCGGAGATCAGCGAGTTAGAAGCTAAGGGCTCAGGGCAGAGTCACCCTTCCGGTTAGAGAGCATGAACCCAGAGTCGGCTGTGTGCAGGGCCCATGTAAGGTGAATGGATTTTATTTTTTAAATGTCAACAGGGTTTCAGGAAGCCATGTATGTGTTAGCTAGGGGGTCATGATACAGGATAAAGAATAAAGGAGAACACACATACCCACACGCCAGCTCTCCTTAACAGGAAGTGTCTTAACACATCTCTTAAAACCGGGCAGATTATCTCTATAAAGTGCAGGTGGACTGGATAAGTCAGTAATCTGAAACCTTTAAAAATGTGTTCCCAAAGTGCTCAGAGGTTAGTGCAATCATACCCACAGATAAGGACGTTTTGGCAAAGTATCAGCAGAGTTTATTGCTGGGTGTTGGCTCTGTGGGCATTTTATTTTCTGTGATGTATCAGGTTTTTTTCCAATTGTTTTTTAGTTAGAACCAAGTAATATTGTAATCAAAGCAGAAGTGACCTAAACCCTTTAACAAGATAGTTAAAAAAACAATTTTAAATGTGTGTAGTCTGCATACTCTGTAGTTTTCCTTCTTTTTTTTTTGTTCTCATAAAACAATGTAACTAGAGGTGGGATGTCTGGGTTGCCCAGCCTTCATTCAGCTTCTTTTTCCTTTGATTTAACCTTATGGCAATCCATGTCTAAGTACACAGGGGTTTGTTAACATAATCACAGATGTCATAAAATAGTTGACATTATTGGCCTTATGCATAAAAAAATTGAGTCGTTTTTATTACTGGCCTTATATATAAAAAACTGAGTGGTGGTGGTAGTTATGTACCGTGGAGTTGGTTCTGACTCATTACGACTCTGTACAGGGTTTCCGAGGCTGTAAATCTTTACGGGAGCAGAACGCCTCATCTTTCTCCCACGTAACAGCTGGTAGTGTGGAGCTGCTGACCTCGTGGTTCGCAGCCCAATTCGTAACCACTACGGTATCAGAGCTCCTTAAAAAATTGAGTTGTTTTTATTATTGGCCTTATATATAAAATACTGGAATGTGTTCCAAAAATATCTTATCATTAAAAATGGCTATTTGAAATTCCATCATGTATAGGAACCACATTTTCATTAACCATGTTCTATTTATTGAATATGTAGGTTGCTTCTAAATTTGGGTTCATATAACTTGCTTAGACCCAGTGGCATCATTATATAACTTCAAAAATTATTATCTTGAAGTATTTCCTTGTGGAAAAGATTCAACTGTACAAGGGTACTACACACAAAAAACTACTGCTATAAAGTCATAGAAACCTTTATCAAACAAAAATATTAGAATGTGAAGGTATTGTTTCTAACCCTTCCTTGAAGAATTCGGAGCACTTTGATTTCCACCTCCTCAAAAGAGCACTTTTGTTATCCTCAAGGCACTCACGGATGAGTTTCTGTCTAATGCTCTGTGAGATTGGGGAATAAAAAGAAGTCTGAAGGGCAGGATTATGGTTATAGGGTGGATAGAGTACAGTTTCCAACAAAGAATTCTTGCTAATCTTGAAGAATGAGCAGGTACAGTGTCAAAAATTCCTCCACATGACTTTTCTGCCCTCTTTTATCATCAGTGTAGTTTTCAGTTTTCTTAGAACTGCTTGTAAATAAGCTCCTCTGGTTGCCCTGTGTCCTTCAAGAAAATCTATCAAGATGACTCGTTTGGAATCTCCCAAACCAGTTGCCCTAACTGTCTGAGCTGACCTCTCTGCCTTGAATTTAACTGGCCCAACAGACCCCTGAGAACCTATTGCTATGATTGGACCTTGCACTGTAGGATAAGCACTGGACCACAAGGTCAGATTGAACTGCAAGGTCAGTGGTTCAAACTCACCAGCCGCTCCTCAGAAACCCTATGCAGGGTCGGTATGAGTCAGAACCAACTCCACAGCACTTAACAACAACCACAAAAAAAGAAGAAGACGACAAGTGTATGACTAAGTGAACTTGTCAGCAACCTTTCATTGATCACCTTAAACACATTTTATTTGAAATAAACTTGTGCATGTATGAACTGGAACCCCAGTAGCAGTATTTTTCACTTACTCTCCCATACGTTTAGGGTGTAAATTGCCAAATTGCTTTTTGAAAGGATTTTGCCCTCTGCAAATTACTCTTACAATCAGTATAAGAGAGCAACAATTTCCCATACCATCTGTTCCCATAGTGCATCCTGTGTTTGTCTAAAAGAGCATCTTCTTTTGTCTTTCTGGTCCCTTTAGAACCAAATACAACTAAGACATGAAGCCCCCAGTACATAAATGCTCAAAGGACATAAGCAATCAACACAAAGGGATAGAATTAGTAAGCATGCAGAAACTCATTCAGCTAAGCCAGTGGTTCTCAGTGGGGGACAGTTTTGTCCTCCAGTGGATATTTGACAATGTCTGAAGATATTTTTGGTTATCAGCACTTGGCAAGGAGAGAGTTGTTACTGACGCCTAGTGTGTAGAGTCGGGAGATGTAGTTAAACTCTCTGTAATGTACAGTACAGCCCCACAACGAAGAGTTATCGATTGTGATAGGCTAACAATAAAAAATGTATATATATTCAGACAGAAATGAAGCACCACACTTTTGCAGTTCATCCTAAAAGACACTTTAACACCAATATTTCCCCTCCATTGACCAAACCACATAAAAATCTGAATGGCCTCACTTAAGTGTTACTGACCTAGTTTGGAATCAGCCCAGTGCCGTGGAAGTGTCACCTGGGTGAGGTATGCATACATGCCATACTCCTTTCCCTCCAAGGAGGTTGATAGTGAGATTGAAAGCTCTCTCTGGTTGACTGCGTTTGTCTCTCTCGCTGCACCCAAAGACCCTGCATCCATTACTTTCTTTGGCTTATAGAACCTTTAAGAATCTGAGAAAGAATGTATTGTCTTTGTGATCTAGTGTGGCAATAACAGAAATACAACTGGACATTGACAGAAATTTATTTTCTCACAGTTTAGGGTGCCACCTCCAGACACAGGCTTTCTCTCTTCTGCCAGCTTTGTGGGAAGGTGCTTTTCATCTGTTTTCACCTGGGTCTGGGAGGTTTCCAGTGCAGAGACCTGGGTCAACAGGACACGCTCCACTACCGACTCTTCCTTCTTGGTGGTAGTGGGTCCCCCTGAGCTCTGCTTGCTTGTTGAATCTTTTGTATCTCAGAAGAGATTGACTCAAAACACAACCTAATCCTGTAGATTGCATTCTGCTTCATTAACACATCTCTAATCTTGCCTCATTAATAACATAGAGGTAAGACTTATAACACAGGATAATTATATTAGATCTCAAAACTGAGAATTATTACATAATACAGAGAATATGATCCAGCCAAGTTGACACATTTTTGGAGAACAAAATTCAGTCCATACCATTCTACCCTTTGGCTCTCCCAAAGTTCATGTCCTTATTACATGTAAACATATTTATCCCATCATAATCATCCCCAAACTTTTAAATCAACTTAAAGTTCAAAGTCTCCTGGGGCAAAATTCTTCATCTGTGACATGTGAAATATAAAATACAAGTTGTTTCCAAAGTACCATGGTAGAGCAGGCACCAGGTAAACATTGCATACTAATGATAGAAACAACAGGTACCAAGCAAGTCCAGAATCTGGCAGAGCAACTTCTCTAGGCCCTGCCCTCCAGAGGACTCTGGGTGAAGACCCCTTAGCCCTGGGCTTCAGCTCTGACTGCCAGGCACACTGGTACAGCAACTCTGCCCCCTTGGCTTTTGACACCCTCATTCTGCTAGTCCAGCGCAGTGGCAGCCCTACCTCCTAAGCTCTTGAGGCCCTGTTCTTCTGCCCATTGGGCATACAGCTCCATCCCTCAGCTTTGGGCAGCAGATCTGGCTCCACCCCCTGGCACATTTGAATGGCAGCCCCACACTGTGGAACTGAGCTGCTAAACATTGGACTCTTTGACACCTAAGGAAGCTGTGGTCCCAGCTGTACAAACCCCAGAAGACATGGCTTCATACTTTGAGACCTTAGAGGCTGTGGACCTACTTTTTGAGTTGAGGCAGCTCTGTGTCTCATTCTCCTTGTCTCTTCAGCTTCTGCTTCCTGGTTCCTTGATTTCTCAAAGAGGCCAGCCCAGCCTTTCACCTGCTCAGACCAGTGTTCACAGCTTTTTAGCTCCACCAATAAGTGCCCAGAGGCACCCTCTCCACCAGTAGGCCTCGATCTGAAAGTTGTCATGTCCAGGGTTGGCCCCTGTGCAGTCTCATGCTAGTCTCCTGGTCCTACTGCCATTTCTTGGTTGCTGCTTCCCATCACTGTGTCCGTGTTACAGCTCTCCTCACTCCCCTCTTAGCCCTCACCAGAATTATCTTTCCACTTACCATCTTGCTGAGGTAATCTCGGCTTTTAAGTTGAGGGGGCTAGACTTCAGAGCGACAGCTCTCGAAGAAGGCTTTACCTCTCTGTGGCTCCTGGGTCTAGGAGGTTCCCAGCACAGGGACGCCAGGTCCAAAGGATGCCCTCTGCTCCTGGTTCTTCTTTCTTGGTGGTATTTGTTGTTGTTAAGTGCCGTGGAGTCAGTCCCAACTGAGGATCCCTCTGATCTTTGCTTACTTGTTTAATCTCTTTTATATCTTAAAATTGATGGGCTCAAGCTACAGATAACTCCTGTAGCTTGCACCCTGCCTCATCGCCATGACAGCCTCTAGCCGTGCCTCAGGCATTGGGAAGGTGAGCACACAGGATAATGGCAGGTCACAGCATGGCACTGAGAAGCATGGCTTAGCCAAGTTGACACATACTTTTGGGGGATGCAGTATGGATACCATGTTAGCAGATTAATATGAGGGTTAATGCACTAGACTGCAAAGTCAATTTGAGCTACAATGTCAGTGGTTCAAGCACACCAGCCACTCCTTGGAAACCCTATACAGGGCCACTGTGGGTCAGAACTGACTCGACAGCACTTAACACCAACAGCAACGTATTCATAAAATTGTGCCTTTAGTAGGTAGGTGCTCATAGGCCTCCTTAAGCATCCCTTCAGACTCCTGGTTAAAATAACTTTTATTCTCATCTTTTCATAGAAAGCAATGTAGTGCATGTTGTGCTCCCTCCTTAACATCAGAGTCAGAAGATACCTGGGACACATGTCCCTATTTGCTACTCCTTCATCTGTGACAGACATTACTAAACAATGACTGTGTTCCATCCAGACACAGCCTTCCTGTCTTTATCCTACAGCACTTGGCATAGGAGATGAATTGCTCACTATGTCATCTCTTTGCCAAGGGGGAATAGAACTTACAGAAGCTGTTCTTTGCGGGGTGGTTGGGTCCTCTGCCCAGATAGATTCTTGTATTTAGCACATTCCACTAATGATGTGGAGCCCTGGTGTGTGGCACTGTGGGCTTAACAACAACAATGACTAAAGTTATTCTGGCCAGCAATTATACCATTAGAATAATCACTGGTGGTCAAGCCCTGTATGTCCCTATAACTTAGCTCCGTTTATTGACTGAATGGAGTCCCTGAGTGGTGCCGAGTTAACGTGCTTGGTTGGCAGTTTGATTCCCCTCAGAAGCACCACAGAAGAAAGGGCTGGCAGCCTACTTCTGAAAAAGGAGCCATTAAACTACTATGGAGCAGAGTTTTAGTCTGACACACATGGGATCACCCTGAGTTGGAATCCACTCTGTGGCATGGCTCTGTGTTGTGAGAATAGAATTAGATGACAGTTTCAATAGGCTCTTGGTCTGTATGCTGCCATCGGCCAGGAACTCGGTAGGTCTTTCTTTCAAAAGCACCTGAGATCCTTCGTGTGTGGTGTATGCTGTGGCCCAGGAAATGCTTTGAACTGAAAGGTGTATCTGAGTGTTAGAGATTGTCATTTCACCCTTGGTTCTCGTGTGCCTGGGACCTGGGAGCAGAAGGCTGGAACCTGGGAGCAGAAGGCCTGGTTCCACTTTCTGCTTAATCAACTGGGTGCACATCTGACAGTAGCTTCCTTATTTGTTGCATAAGGAGATGGGGAGAAGACCAGAAATTCTTACAGTTACCTCACAGCTCTGAAGCTTGCTGAGATACCCTTTAAATAAATTTCAGGCTGAAAGCTGAAGCTGTCCCCCAGAGTACCTTAGCTGATTCACAGCCCAGGCTGAATTAGAATGTAATTTAAAAATTGCTT
Organism: Chrysochloris asiatica; assembly: GCF_000296735.1. NCBI lineage: Eukaryota > Metazoa > Chordata > Mammalia > Afrosoricida > Chrysochloridae > Chrysochloris > Chrysochloris asiatica. Next base: position 185,962 of record NW_006409094.1, read on the forward strand.
CCCCTAAGCATTACAGTTCATTTGTTTGAGAACAACATGACGCTTTTTTAGTAAGTGGCTGTTAACTCTGATTTTCTTTAAAACGCCTCTGGCCCTCCTTCGTGTCCTCTTCAGACAGAAGTACCTGACGCAGGGCCCCACGGTTGTGCCTCTCACCGACCTGCGTGTCTCGGGCCGTGGGGATGACTGCATGCATAGATGCTCTGTAAAGACGTGTCCTTTGTTTTTGTTTGTATGTCACTGAAGGAGCCAGTGCATCAGTCAGATGAAAGAGGTGAAGGAGCAGTGTGAAGAGCAGATAGAGGAAGTCACCAAAAAGGGAAATGAAGCTTTGGCTTCCATAGACCTGGATGAAAAAAGAGATCTGCAGGTAATTCTCGAGCTTTTCTGCCAAGGCTTCCCAGTGCCACACTCCATGTGGGCCATATGTTCTTTCTTCTTATCTGCTGTCTGATACACTCTACTCTCTCCTCTCCTTAACCTCTTCTCTCCTTGTGGCTTTGGGTCCCTGGGATGTCCTGACTCTGACCCAGTGTGCTAGCTCCAGACCAGAGTGTCCACGCATAGGGCTTTCTGGGAATTGTTTCATTTAAGCCTCATAGCCAGCCTGCAAGAGAGACACTGTTCTTGTTTTGGGAACACTGAAGCCTCTTGTTTTGGTGGTTCAGACCCACCAGCCGCTCCTTGGAAACCCTATACAGGGTCACAAGTCGGTTCCAACTCGTAGTGACCCTATATAGGTTTTCCAAGGAGCAGCTGGTGGGTTTGAACCACCTATCTTGTGGTTAGCAGTGCCACAACAGGACTCCAATCTTTATGGGAGCAGAAAGCCTCATCTTTCTCCTGTGGAGTGACTGGTAGACTTGAACTACTGACCTCGTGGTTAACAGGCCAGAGTGTAATCTACTAACACTACCAGGGCTTCCAGCATGCTGGCATCTTAAAATGACAAAAGTCTTACAGTCTATCAGTATGAAATGTCTTTCCGTTCATCTAGATCTTCTCTAATTTCTTTCAACAATATCTTATCCCTCTTTTGTTCCATTTAGTCTTAAATTGTTTAATGCTCCTATTTTTTAAACAGGAGATGTTATTGTAATTTCATTTTTGGATTTATTTGATAGTGTAAGAAGTATAATTTACCTTTGCAAATTGATCTTACATCTATTGGTGGTGTGGAACTGTAGAATAAATACCAGACTGTTAGCCACAAGGTTGGTGGTTCAAACCCAGCAGTTGTTTCTTGGAAACCCTATACAGGGTTGCTGAGTCGGTTAATCCTTTTTTGTGTGGATTCCTTGGCATCTGTAAATAGAGGGAGCTTTACTTCTTCCTGTCTAATCCGGATGCTTTTGATTTCTGCCGAATTCCCTGCTGCCAGCTCCAGTACAGTGTTGAATAGAAGTGGTAAGGGCAGGCATCCTGTCTCTTTGGGGACAGCATTCAGTCATTTACTCTAAGTCTGATGTTACAGATGCCCTTTATCAGGTTGGGGAAGTTTCCTTCTAATTTGTTGAGGATCTTTGAAAACACACACACACACAGAAGAGGTATTGGATATTGTCAATTTTTTTTATCTTTGGAGGTGAATGAACATGTGGTTTTGGTCCTTTATTTGCTATCCAGGGCATATTGCATTCATTGAGTTTTAGATGTTGAACTAGCCTTCCATTCTTGAAGAAATCCTGTTGTGTTGTGGTGTGTAATCCTTATATGTGTTATTGTTATTAAGTGCCATTGAGTCAGTTCCAACATATATTTAAGGGAGCAGAAAGCCTGATCTTTCTCCTGCAGAGCAGCTCAGCAGGCTCGAACCGTGGACCTTGTGGTTTGCAGTCCAGTGCTGATCCTGTAGAGCCCCTGTGCTCCCAATCCTCATATATTTTGCTGAGGATTTTAGTGTCTACAGTTTGATTTTCTTTTGATATTTTTGTCTTGTTTTGGTATTCTGTGATGTGGGGCTCTTAGAATAAGTTGGGAAATGTTCCTTCCTCTTATTTTTTTTTTTTTTTAATGTTTTTATTGTGAGCTGAGTGATAGTTTACATGGGAGAACATTGGCTTTGCACCATCGTTTCATTACAGTGATTACAATCTCCTCTGTGCATCATCATTCAACAGTATTTGCTTACATTCCCTCTGTTGTTGTTTTTTTCCCAGTGGGGGGGTAGGGGTGGGCCTGGGTGGGCAGGGATGTACACAGAAACACTCAGGAATACCCTCCTCGTTTTGAGGAGGAAAAATTTAGTAAACAAGTTGTTATTAGAGCTGCTCCGACTTTCTGTTTCTTCTTGAGTCATTTTTGGTAATTTGTGCCCTCCAGGGGTCTGTCCATGTTCTCTAAGTTAGCTAATTTGTCGGCCTGTACTTGTTCATAGAATTACTGTATCGCTCATGGTGTTGCTTGGCTGTGATACTCCCTTGCATTTAAAAATTTGTATTGAGTGTTTTCTCCTTTTTTATTAGTTAATCTAGTTTAAGGTTTGCCAATTTTGTTCATCTTTTCCAAGAACTAACTTGTTTTCCTTGATTTTCTCTACTGGCTTTTTATTCTCTGGTTCATAAAATTGTTTTCTAATCCTTATTGTTTTCCTTCATTATGCTTGCTTTAGTATATTAAGGTGGAAGTTTAGGTTTTTAATTTGACATCTTCTATTTTAATATAGGTGCACTTTTAGTTATAAATGCCCTCTACACACTGGTTAAGTTGACTTCTGTATTTTTATATATTGTTTTTATTTGTATTCATCTCAGAGTGTTTCCTGAGTATGCCTTGTAATTTGTTCTTTAACTCATTGGTTACTTGGAGATGAGTTACTGAATTTACACATTTGTGAATTTCTCTAATTTCCGTCTGTTGTTGTTGTTGTTGTATTCCACTATGGTTAGAGAACATAGTCTGTGTGACTTTACAATTACTGTTGTTGTTGTTGTTGTTGTTGTTCTTAAGTACCTTTGATTCGGTTCCTACTCCTAGCCGCACTGTGTAGGGTTTCCAAGGAGTGATTGGTGGGTTTGAACCGCCAACCTTGCTTATCCTGTAGCACCACAAATTGAGTGTTGTTTTATGGACTTACAACCTGAGGAATAGCCCATGTGCACCTGAAGGGAATGTGTATGCTCTTCTTGGTGGGCAAGCCTGTTAGGCCTAGTTAGTTTGGGATGGTGATCTCTATTTGTTTATTCATCTCTGCTTCATTGTTCTGTTCATTATTGAAAATACATTCCGGGAGATCTTGACTCAACTTTCAGCTGTCTGATACAAGTTCTGGCAGACACATCATGGCATTTCTCGGGGTTTGTGTGTTCTTGTCAGGGGCATGTGGTGGTTTGTTGTACTGCTGAGGGGTTATTGGAAGGTGTACGGTCACAGAGCCCCTGCCCTGGCTACCTTGTGCTCTTGTTTCAGCTCCAGTCCCTCAGTGAGCTTCAGCCTAGGTCACAGGAATCAAGCCCACCACAGGCAGCAGAGTCACAAAGGAAAGGAAATGTTCCCAGCAACAGCAAGCCCCAGACCCCAGCGCCCAGTTCTGAAACACCTGTGGCTGTGAAGAGACCGGATGGTAAGTGGAGGTCAGACAGTTACACTTGTAAATCATTTCCAGAGCAGCTAAGCTGTTGGCTTGTGGCTCCCACGCCATCTAAGTTTGCAAGGACAGAGTGTGCTTGGTGATGGTGGCTGGCTGATGGCAGGTGAGTGCCCATGCATCTGGAATTGGGGCTGTATTCTTGTCAGCCACGTGTCTTATTCTTTGGAAACTGTAAAGCAAGTGCTTTTATTTGGGACATCAGTGGGACTAGGGAGAGATGGCTGAGTCTAGGCAGCTGCGAGCCTCGGACCAGATCTTTGTGCCCCTGTGGGCTGGCACAGCCCAGCTCCGAGTACTTGCCTCAGCTGCAACAGTCAGCTAAAACCAGCAGCACAGCCTGTTCCATGTGGTCCACAGCGGCAGTTGGGAGTTTTCTCTAGCTCACAGTTTTAAAGATGAACTTCAGACAGGAGAGAGACTTGAACTTACAAACCAACTCTACCCAGATGCTAGCCCACCTGTAGCCCAATCCATCCATGTTGCTTGTTTTTAAATGCAAATTAAGTGTCAGCTAACTGTGTTCTCTGCAGAGGAGACCAATGAGATTCAGATTGTCAGCCAGGAGGAGACTCGGCACCTGATGCTGCCACAGGAGCCAGGCCGGGAGCAGGCCACCAAAGATGACAAGCTCGCTAAGGGAAGAGGTACCGGGGAAGCCGGAGAACTGAGCCAAACCCCACAAGTGCCAGCTGCCCCGTTGAGCCAGGAAAATACAGAGAATGAGGAGCCTGAGCGGGAGCAGTTCTTCATCAGCGATGACGAGAAGAATGAGGAGCAGGGTGCTGATAAGCCAGGTGGGTGGAAGACTCTGTCTCAGGCGCCCGCTGACTCCGTCCTGCCTGCATCCAGCCCTGTGGTCTCCTCCCTAACGCAGCAGCTTAGGGTGTGGAGGTTCATTGTGTTGGTTTATCAGTTACAGGAGTCCTGGTGTGGCGCTGTGGGTTAATGCGTCAGACTGCAAAGCCGTTTGAACTGCAAGGTCAGTGGTTCAAGCTCACCAGCGGCTCCTCAGAAACCCTATATAGGGTCATTATGGGTTGGAACTGACTCGACGGCACCTAATAACAACAAGGAAGAGCAGGGAACACTCTGACCCTTATCCACACTTCCTGGTGAATGCTATCAGAGTGGCAGCCCTGTGTCCTCTCTGCCCCATACAGTGTCAGGAATAGTGTGGATACTCAGGACAGGCCCGCTGAATGAGCCATTGCTTAGGTTTTGTTGTTGTTAAGTGCCGTCGAGTCGGTTCCGACCCATAGCAACCCTGTATAGCATTTCTGAGGAGTGACTGGTGAGCTTGAACCATAGATCTTGTGGTTCAAGGTAGATGGAGACTATTGCACATTTGAGCTTTGAGGAAAAGTAGCGTGAAGCCACATTTCTAGATAGGTTGGCTTTTAAAACAGATACTGAAAAGTATGGGAAACTGAGACCCACGGAATATTCTGGGATGTGTTTTGGTTCCTTAAAGATTTGGACACTATCAGTCCCAGCTGAGCCAAGAGCAGTGCTGAGGCAGTGCGTTTCTCTGGGGTAGAACAAGGCACAGCAGTATGGGAGAAGGCCTTATTTGTGTACATGGATTCCATCCAAATCTCATTTTCAAGTTCCCAGTTGAAGAGCTGCGTTTTGTTGCCTGCCCCTGAGTATCCCTGCTCTGGCCCCTGCTCTCCACACTGTTGTACAGTGACTTGTACCAAGAGAGGTGGGGAGAGAGAACCTCGGATGGCTCATCCAGCAACTGGTCACAGAGGGGTTTGGCCTGAGCCACTGCAGGGCCTCCGTGATGGCCCTCTCTCCACATGCCTTTGTCACCAGTTCACTGTAGAGTAAACCCCCAGGCACGCAGCCCTGTGCTCCAAGTTCGTCTCAGGCAGTGCAGAGAAATAGCACCAGAGCTGACTTTTCTAGGCATGCTTTCTCAAAAACAGTTTTCTTCATCTGGAAGCCTGGTGGCATAGTTGGTTAAGTATTAGACTGCTAAATGAAAGGTCAGTGGTTCAAATCCACCAGCTGTTCCTTGAGAGAACGACGTGGCTGTCTGCTTCCCTAAAGATGATGACAGGCTCAGAAACCCTATGAGGCAGTTCTCCTCTGTCCTGTGGGGTCTGTGAGTCAGGACTGACTTGAAGGCAGTGGCCTAGGTTTGGGTTTTGTACCTATTTGTTATTGTTACGTGCTGTCCAGTCAGTTCATAGCAACCCTGTATAGAGTTTCCAAGGGGTGGCTGGTGAGCTTGAACTGCTGACCTTGCAGTCCAGCTCACTAACCCACCGTGCCATGTAAAACAGATGGAATATTTAAACCCTTTAACTATGTCTCTTGAATGCATTTTATCCTGGTTTTCTTTTCAGGTTGTTATCCTCTCCAGAGGTGAATGTGATCATTAATGATCTAAGTCTGCGTGATAGACAGTTTTTATCCCGTGGTTCACAATACTGACCATTTCTTCCTCTTGGGGCGATGATTTCCTTTTGCTGTTGATAACTAGAAAACGGTTGTTCCCTAAATCAGCAGTACCTTTCTTTAACCTTGAGTTCATAAATCTCTTAAAGCCTGGGATTTGGGTTTAGTTAGCTCCCCCTTTTCCAGTCTGGAATATGGCCCTTAAATCAGGGCCGGGTCTTGTATGAAGTAGAATGGAATGGAGTGTGCGTGCATGCATGCGTGCATGCAGCGATCCTGCAGGCTGTCTGCATGGCCAGCAAGCATTCACACCCCTCCCATTTCCGAGACAGGAAACAGATCTGACGGTTAGATAAGCCCCAGTCCTGGGATGCTGGTGTCCCTGTGGCGTGGGTAGAGAACTGATGTAGCTCATGTGCCACGTGTCTGCCAATTTTTCAGGGAGAAACCAGCAAGCACTGGTCGGAGATGATGGTTACAATGTGGATGAAAATGAGGCAGAACCTGAAATGGATAAACAGGCAGCCATTGTGGAGAACGACAAAAGCATAAATGGTAAAAACTGAGATGAGGTTCACCTCTCATGTACTGCTTGTTATATCCTGTGCTCCCTTTCTGATTCTTCCCATCGGCACTGACCATACATGGGGCTCCCAACGAGAATATTGTCAGTAATTCGTCATTTAAAGGGGACTCTCTTGTCCTCAGATGCCTTTGAAAGTAAGGGCGGGTGGTTCCGAGAGGCGATGGATTGGGTCCCAGAATGATAAAGGTGCTTCAGAGTGTGTATTCTCTGAGTTGAAGCCCTCAGTCTGCTGCTGAGAAGACTGGCTTTTTTTCAGCAACATTTAGGAACTTTCCGGTAGACCACTTCATCTGTCAGGAAGCTTTGATCCATGCACAGAGCTGCATTTTATAGCTGTATGTGGTATTGCTTCTTATAACCACTTTGGATTACCGAAGCCTTTGAAAATGAAGCCTGTTCTGGATGTGTCTGTTCCATGATTGAAGTCATGTTGAACATTTGTGTGGTCCATGGTGTCCAGTCTGATCCCAGGTCTATTCAGTGAGATGTCTGGTTCCCTTTGCAGTTAACAAGAATCTGTGACGATGATCCTTTGAGGTGGGGGGAGGGGTGGCCCTTGCCTAAATCTCTGTAATTAATTACCTAGGGGGTAGCAAAGTGGTAACTTTTCTAATTTTACCATCACCTCACAGTTGTAGCTGAAATTCTTTCATGACACTTTCCCTCATCTACCCACCCATTCACAGACACATCAAATTCATTCTTCTGTTGGATTCTTGGTGTTTTCTTTCTCAATTTATAAGAGCTCTTTGTGTAATTTTGGGAGGTAGACTTCATCAGTGATATAAATTGCAAACACTTTCTGTCCGTTTAGTGTTTGTTTTGCTAGTGGTGTTTCTTGCCATACAGAATTTTTTAAAAAGCTGCCTTTTATTGCTTCTGGATGTTAAGTCTTGGTTAGAAAGGCTTTCTCCACATATAGTGTAGAGGAATTTGTATTTGAAGGCTCTCAATTTTTCTTTTAGTTTATGTAAAGCACAATATAGCTTCAGAAAACCACACAAAACCATTGAGGGCCCCTGGCCCGTGCCCCAGTGCCTGCCCTCAGTCTTGGCCACCCTCCTGACTGGGACACCCCGAAATAGTAGAGTTGGGTCTTGTCTATTTTCTAAAGTGTCTCAGTCTCTAAGTTCCTCTTCTTTTCTCTTCTTTACAATCAGTTAAGGCATTCAGAATGATTTGACCTGTCAAGCTTTCTACAGCTTGGATATTGCTGACTATATATATATTCATGGTGCCATTGTCTGTCTCTGTCCTGCAAATTGGCAGCTGGATCCAGAGACTGACCAGGCTTCTGTTCAAGCCCCTGGTAGGATAGTAGGCAGTGGTTTGCTCTCTCTTAAGAGGCATGGCATCTGGTTTCTTGTGATGTTAGCAGCCGTTCATTGCTCAGTTCCATTTGACTCCTGCCCCAAAGGTCAGAAGTTCAAACCCACCCGGAGGCACCTCAGTAGACAGGCCCGGTGGTCAGCTTCTAAAAGTTCACAGCTTTGGAAATCCTGTGGCGCAGTTCTAGTTTGCACATAAGGGGTTGCCAGGAGTCAGAATTGCTCAATGGCAACTGACAAGAACATTCTAACTCTTCATTTCTATTTCATTTAACTGAAATATTTTTAAACACTTTCCCTCATCTACTGTTGGTCACCTGGTGATACTGTCTTGCTATTTACCTCTTTGCATCCTAATGACTTGTTTTCCTCTCAACCTCTGAAGGTGGCCATTTAGAAGATGCTGTAAAGTCATACACTTTCAACAGTTTTGATGAGTTTCCTTCAGTTGCCCTTATTTTCCTTTTTGCAGATCAAGTTCCTTCCATGTCTTTGGCCAGTGGAGCCTCCCCCACTTTGTGCGTATATTTTAGGTTAAAATTTACACAGCAAATTAGGTCCCCCTTTCACAACTTACATACTAATTGTTCCATGCCATTGGTTGCAACTTTTACTTTGTATCCACATTCCCTTTATTTCCATTCTGTTTAGATTGACCTAGCTCCCCATCTTTCCCATGCCTTCCTACCTTTGCTGTAGTTCATTGTGGGGGCTCTTTGGTCTCATAGTTCATTGTTAAGGAAGGCACATCCTTCATGGGTGACACTCTTTATCAGCCAATCTGTTATTTGGCTGAAGGGTGTGACCTGTGGAAGTAGCTTCAATTCCACATCAAAAGTCATAGGGGTTCTTCTAGTCTTTATTAGTCTACTAAGTCTGGCCTTTTCTAGTATTTTTGAGTTTTCTAAATTTTTCTGCCAATCTGTCCTGTCCCTGGTCAGATGTACAAATGTCCATATGTATTGGGCTAGGTGGTGGTGGCTGAATGCCATCTCGCTCTTCTGGTCTCATGTTAGAAGAGGCTGTGTTTGGTGTGGGCTTTTAGTCAGTCCCGTGGATAAATTCCTCCCCCTACTTTTATCTGCAACTTCAGATTCCTTTCTCTCTCCTGTCCTTGTCCACCTTAATCTTCACCCTCACTTAGCAGTTTTCTGGGGAGTCCTGGTATGGCGCTGTGGGTTAACGCGCTGGACTGCAAAGTCGGTTTGAACTGCTAGGTGGGCAGTACAAGCTCACCAAATGCTCCTTGAAAACCCACCCTATACAGGGTCACTATGGGTCAGAATGAACTGGACAGCATTTAACAACCTAGAAAGGAGCCCTGTACGTCAGCGTTGGAAGTCCATGGGGCTCGGACTCCACCTGCTCGTCTAGTCTTTCCCACGGACACCTTATCATCAAACCTTGCTTTCTGTGTGCACCTGTTGGAGCGTTAATGCTCCACTGTTTTCCTGTTATACATGGGGCTGTCTCTGGTTCATCAACTGTTGATATTGTGTCCGGATGGTTTTTGCAGGGATTCCTAGTCATCTAGTCCATGGTTTTAGGGTTTTATATCTAGTTATTTTAGTAGGGATTCCGGGATTAAACATGCCTCCGTTGCCACTACAGTTCCATAATCCTCGTCTGCTTTCATATTTAACATTCAGATGAGTCATTTGGTTCGTTTGAAGTTTATGCTGGTGTACGGTCCACCGTAAAACCCAATTTTATCTTTTTCTAAAGGGCTATCTAGTTGATCCAGCACCATATCAAATGCCACCTTTAACAAGCACTGTATGTCCATATGTACGTGGGTCTGTTCATGGATTTTCTATTTGATTGCTTTCCCGGTCAGTTCATAGTTCGCATCAGAGTTTGAGTGTAACAGCTTCCTGTATTACCTGGCCAGGTTAGTCCCTCTTGAAAATTTCAGTCAACATCTCTGAAAAACATCTCCTTTCCCCCTTTTTTTGAACAGAGTAGAAATGTGTTAGATCTTTTCAACCTATAATTTCTGTATCTCTGGGCTGCATTCAGAACAGTTTTAAAGATGTTTTCACTTTGTTTTATGGTACACTGTTGACCATATGTATAGTCTCTTCTAAAATCCCTTATACCTGATGAGGAATTAAATTCCCAATTACAATGTTGCATTTTTGGTAAAGTTCTAGAAACCTATGCCACATGGGACTGTCTGGGCTTGTTTCCCCAACTGTTTAATATTAGAATGTGTGTATATTTGTTGGGTGTGTTTTTTTTTTCTTTCTTAGTTATTAATGCTGAAGATAAGAGACATACCGTAAATTTACTTGATCAGCATGAAAAGAGGAACCACACAGTTTGAATCCAAGAGGAATCGAATCCCACACTTAAAATCAGGAATGAACAGACTGCAAAATACTTGTGGGACTGAACATGCAAAGCTGTGAAAAGTAGTAAAATATACATCTAATCTTGGAAGTTTATATGTACTTTATGTGGGGAAAATGGGATTGGCTTTTAGGCTCCTCTTTGGTTTACTTTTGAAGTGTTTATATTAAGATGTGAAAACTTGTCAAGTTTTTACTAATAGGCATTTCATGAAAAGATCAACACCAAAAAGCAACACAAGTTCTTCAAACACGGTAGCAGTGCTGCTTGTTTATTCTGGAATAAGACTTTTCTAGAAAGGCCTGCAGGAAACGCCCGTCTTCCACCATTAAGGAGAGAGCCACCTGTTCCTCTCGGCCCCCTCTGGAGTCATTTCTCCTCCACAGGCCGGGCTGAGGTCAATGCCATCAAGCCAGTTCTGACTCATAGTAACCCGATGTACAACACAATGAAACACCGCCTGATTCTGCTTGGTCAAGATGGAGTGAAAGTTGTTCTCTACTCTTGTGCACTCACTTATGATTCTGACAGTCAGTGGTCGAGAGCACTGTTACCAAAAACATCACTAGCAACAGTTTTAACTGTTATTGTGTGAGGATTTCTAAAGACTACTTGTATAATAACCATTGTCATCCTTAATGCACAAAACACTTTTAAGTGACTTGTGAGTTGAACATCTGTAGTGTATACTTGTGTGACTTAGTATGTGTGAGTAAAGCACAATTTGTTACCAAAAAGAGGAGTGGGCTGGACTTCTGACCCAGTAGGGGCCCAGCATAAGTGGTGGCAGCAGCCTATCCTAGAGCCCAGTGAAGGAGGTGGACGGCCTGGGGAGGACAACTCTGTGCTTACTTCATCACAGACATAACGTTAAAGGATGATTTGCAGTCTTACAAGTTGGGCCAGTTTAGGAAAGAGAAATGTAATACAGGCATGCGTAACTTCACGCCCATTATATGTTCTGTAAATAGGATGTGATTTGAACGTTGTGCAAACAATGTATTGTGTATATTGATCTGGCTCTCCATTAGCTCCCAGAGCCTCGGGATTTGCAAAATGGCACCTGCAATTGGCTGCCACTGGGCAGTGGTGTTAGAGAGGAACAGGACATCAATCACAGGCCAGTACCTCCCTGAAGGCCATGACCAGGCAATGGGCAGGGCCCACATCAGCAGGACACTGCGCTAGTCTCAACTTCGCTCTGGAGCAACAAGCTGCTGAGCAGCTCAGGGACCGGGGGGACCAGTGGAACACCCAGAGCTGCACTCCCTGGCACCCGGCAAGACCCTCCTCCCTGCTTCAGACGTACGTGAAGTTGGACATTAGGACAGTATGAGGTGTGTGCTGTATTTGTCAGTTTACACAATTTAGCTAGGACAAAATGACCACCACAAAACTGATTTAAAAACCACACATTTTTTGGTGTTTTTTTTAAAACGACTTTAGTGGCTACTATTTTATCATAATCCACGTTGGTAGCAGTGATGTTGGTTTGACGTCACCTGGTCCGTACCTTGGCTCTCACCTGCAGATGGCTGGTTGTCACATTCATGACTTACTTGCTTTTCAGAGAGGGGGTCTCAGGCGTCACTGGCAGTGCCTATGAGAATGTGTTTGGTATTACCTCAACAGTCATTTGGTACTTCCCCTCCCCACTTTTCAGGTGAGGCCAATGGAGCAGAGAGAAGTTACGTAACAATTATAGACGCCAGATAGCAGGGAAGCAGACGACAGGTGTGTTGGCACACACACTTCATTCACATTGAGTTCAAACTTGAATGTTCTTCATGGAGGATATAGTTTTACTTAATCAGAGATGTAACCTTTCCACTAAGCAAGGTGTTGGAGAGTACTGAAAGTGCCATGGGCTGCCAAAAGAACCAACAGATCTGTGTTGGAAGAAGTGCAGCCAGAGTGTTCCTTGGAGGCCAGGATGGTCAAACTTTGTCTCTCACGCTTCGGTCAGGGGGGACCAGTCACTGGAGAAGGATGTTTAGTTAGGTGGAGGGTCAGAGAAAACGAGGAAGACCCCAGCAGCGAGATGGATTGGCAGGGTGGCAGCATCAGTGGGCTCAAGCGTGACAGTTGTGAAGTTGGCCCAGGACCGGGCAGTGTTTCGTTCTGTCATGCACAGGGTCACTGTGAGTTGGTACCGACTTCGATGGTACCTAACAACAGCAGCAACTCAGAGAACTCAACTGAAGAGTACAAAAGTAGCTTTTCCCCCTTTGTCCTCCTTTATGGGTCTTGTTGCTAAGTGCCATTGAGACCATTCCAACTCAACACTGTATAGGGTTGCTGAGGAGCAGCTGATGGGTTTGAACTGCTGACCTCAAGGTTAGCAGCCCTTTGTGTATCCCACAGCACCACCAGCTTCATACCTTAGGGATCATCCCCACAAGAGTCCACTTCTACACTGTCAACTGAGGATAGCCTTTGGTGGGATGAGATGGGATGTCAATACAAGGAAAAAGGAACCATGATAAACTAAGTCCACTCACTCAGGAGGGCTCTCTCCCCAGTGGTTCCCTTGTGATCACAGGCATGGATTCTAAGGCAACAATGTACAGGTTTTATAATGGCTATTTACAAAGCCAAAGAAAGTAAACCTGTGTAATGGCATCAAACAGATACCAACCCGCGTCCCCCTGACCTTTTCTCATTTGATCTCATCTGAAATCAGATAAGCAGCTCCTTTATTAAGATTGAACCCTACTTTTGCTAAGTCTAAAACATCCATCTCATTTACACCCGTCCGTCTCCATTCTCTCAGATGGTACTTAGGAGTGTTGCGGTCCTTCATTTGAGAACCACCACCACCCCTGCAAACAGGGCTGCACCTAGGGACTTTTAAACATGTGTGTGATGGGGTTTGAAAAATAAACCACCAGAGTGGAAACTAGCATCATTGTTTCCATTTGTAGTAACTGGTTTTCCACCCATAGTAAAATATGGATTGGTGGAAGAGAACTGTGAATGGTTAAGATCCAGGGGATGGCTATGCTTCCATTCTGTTTGGCCTCAGATTCATTTTTAATTACAATCGATAGTTTGAGGCACTGAGCAACTTTAAAAACTATCCTTTGAAATGAATTTTAGAAAAGAGCAAAGATTGTTTCATTAACTATGGTTTTTTTCTCCATGATTGGTTTAGACTTTGAAAATGTTTTAGTGTCAAAGTTGGGGAAATGGTTTAGGTATGATCCCAAATGTTTCTGTGTTGTTGCTTAGCTCAGTGAGCAGCACTTTTTTATAAATGTCCTAAACTGCCGTCCCTTAGCACGTTCTAAAAACTGACTGGTAAAATTCTGCTTTTATGTACCTTGAGGGATTACTTGAAGTAACTTTTTCCCAGGAACTTATCTTGTTTTTTGCTTTTGAAAAATGAATTTTATGTATTCATGATTAACTAGAAAATCCTGCTAATAAAAAGAAAAGTAAAATGCTTCTATCCATGTTGGTACATTTCTGGTAAGGTTAAATGATTGGATATTTTATCTTCAAGTTAGAAAAATATATATAAATTGCTAATGAACTTTTTATAAATGGAGGCCATAACCAATTGAGACAAATGCGTGCTTTCTATACTTTCTCTTTGTTGTTAAGTTGGTTCTGACTCTTAACAAGCCTGCATAGGTTTCACAGAAGCTATAAATCTTTGTGGGAAAAGAAAGCTTTATCTTTCTCTCATGAGTAGCTGGTGGGCTTGAATGGCCGACCTTGTGGTTAGTCCAGTGCTTATTCTACAGTGCCATGGTCAAAGTGTACCCTTGAAGTCAGAGTAAAAACCCTGAGTTGAATGATACAGACCACACCTTGTTTACAGCCCATGAAGATTTCAACCCCATCATGGGTTCTTGGCAAATATTTGTTAAGCTCAAATACACATAGATGTTTGTGCCTGATGGGATGTGGTCTTAGAGAAGACAGCTCACTTTCCTCATAACTGAAGCTTGCCTTTTTAGCCTCTTTAAACCGTAACCAGATTTAGATGAACAAATGCCTCAAAGGAAAAACCTATGATTCTGACCACAACATATACTAATGAATTGTCTGCTTTTCAGCTGACAGAAGGAAAACAATATGGACACAATTTGCTCTTGGGAGGAAGTACTTCTAAAACGTATCTTAGGTGTGTCTGTAATTGAGCCAGAACTGCTTGTCAGTAGTTTTCATCCACAACGGGGAATCCAATTAGATGTATGGGCTACAAAGGAATGTCAGGCTAGCTACTTTAGGTCATTTCCAGGAAAAAAGCTTCAATATCATGTTTCTGAGAAAGATAACAGGCCAGTGTTAAGACAGGACCCTTCTTACTATGTTGTTAAGTTGCTACTGAGGTGACCCTAACTCATGGTGTATGTGTATATATATAGATACACACACACACACACACACACACACACACACACACATGTGCAGTAGAGCGAGACGTGGCGTGGCCTGGCCCTGACCCAACCATCTTCCTGATCACAGCTACGTTTGAATCCATAAGCTGAAGCTTTTCGCTCTCATTGACGGGTTCCCTCTTCTTTGCTGACCGTCTGCTTTACCAAACATGATGTCCTTTTCTAGCAACTGGTTTTTGCTGGTGACATGACCTAAGTGAACTGAAATTTTGACACTCGCTCCTAATGAGCATTCCACGTTTGTTATGTCTTCTATGACTGGTTTCTTGGTTCTGTCGGCATTCAATATTCTTCACCATACCACAACTATGAATGCATTGATTCATCCACCTTCCTTCCTCACTACCCGAGCCATGGCTTGGGTGAGGTACACCTTGGTTAAAAAGTGATGCCTTTGATTTTTAAAACTTGAAAGAAGTCGTTTGCAGCAGATGAACCCCGTGCAGTGACATTGTTTGAGTTCTTGACTGCTACTTTGTACCACAGACCAGGCTTCAAAAAGTCTGTGGGAAAATTACATTTTATTTCATTTCCATTTTTCCACAAACTTTTGAAGACCTGTTATATGATTGGTGTTCATCGTAGGCCAAGCCACAAACGCCAGTTGAAGTAGCAGTGTAGCTCATAGTGCTCACTGGCCCTGCGTTCTACGCGGACACCAGCTAGGGTCCCAGAAGGCTTGGGCACTGCCACAACAGGAGGAGAGAGAACAGCAGACGGGCCCAAGAGGAGTGTGCACAGGGACGGTGGGGCTGCTGGTGTGTGTGGGCACGCGTCCAAACAGGTCAATTTCATGAGTATTTCCAGCCAGAAATTCATGGGGACAGAGCCTTCATCTGAAAAGGTTTCCTGGATTACAATAAACAGGAGGTATACAAAAAGGAACATGGCATGTTTAAACCTAGACCTTAAACTTAACTATACAGTCCTACCTTTTAAAGGTTACTAAACAAACAAAATTTGTTAAATTTGTTAAAAAAAAAAGAACAGTTAAAGATTTTTTTTATGAACCTATTTTCTTGTAGCTCTATATCAGATATAAAATCACACTCCCCATGTAATCTACCTTTCCTTTATAACTTGGAGGCCCCCCCAAAGTCCCTTTGAAACATATTTTTACACAAATGCTAGTCACACTCCTTTGATCTGAAACTCCTTTTGTAACTACTCATCCATGAGACCAAGCTCCTTCACTTCCTAGCATGTATCAACAAAGTGTTCTCATTGTTCCTCTCCAGCAGTGCGTTTTTGTCAAGAAAATTTATTAACCTTTACAAACACTATTTTCACTTCATCATTCATAAAAAATGATTTATGATTAAATCTCTAATAAAACCATACAATGTTCATCAATGCATTCCTAACACCAGTTTCATCCGTGGAACATAATAAACCACTTTAAAACAGCAGTTTCATTCATGCCATTTAAGGCTGTCAACAAAAAATATTCCTTATAATGAGTTGTTGTCCACGAAATTCATTTCACTGCACATTACGTGGTAAGACTGATGGATGTATGCTCTGAGATGAATCTGAAATTAGATTCTACCCCTTTGTGAGCAGTTTTGCAGCAATCTCAAACAAGTTTCACAACAGGAAAATATTTGTGGGCAGAGAAATCAAATTCAGGAGGAACCTGTGAAGAAAATCAGAAAATAAAAATATATCCACCGATTTTCAAACAGTAAATTAAAAAAAAAAAAAAAAAAAACGATTTTCGTTTCTTGTATTTGTAGAGAAGAGGCAACACGATAGTGATTAAATGACCAAAAAGTAAGGAACTAACCTGGAGAGAAACAACACTCAGCTCATACTTGGCTCATGAAGATTATCAGAAAATATGCTGACTAGCCGTTTCCCAGCTTCGCCAGTTAACACGGGAAAGTGGCCTTCAGTTATAGGAAAGGAGTTCAATGAAATCATGTCTCAGCAAGGTCGCTGAGTCAGAACCAATTCACCGGCACCCAACAACAACAATTTAACAGCAACTCTCTTAGTTTCAGTGTCATGGATAGTACTCAGCAATGCAAAGGAGAGTCACTGGCAAAGTAGGAGACAAGGGTAAACAGAGGGATGGGGGGCAACTGAGCAAACACTACTACTACTCAAAAGGCCTCAGCAGTTGTCCCCTTACTCAGTGCAGAACTTACTTAGTAAAAGGCTGATTAAAACACTGTTCTACTTTACAAGAAGAGCTTCCGGATCTCCTATTTCCTGAGCCACCAAGAAAAGCCTAATTATTGAAGCACTCACCTTCCCAGAGGGCAGAGGCCTTTATAAACCCCAGGTCACCCTGTCGTTTACATGGAGGAGCAGAAAGAAGGGAAAGAAGGGCAGACTTTGTAAGCTAACAAATCTTTGAGACTCAAGACAACACGGCAAGCTAGTTATTTTCTGTCTACTGCATCTCTTTAAGGATTGTTTTTTAAATGAGTGCCTTAACATTTTTTGGTAATAACATCTCTGCCTCTTATTGGGGAAAAAAGTGAGAATCTTCAATAATTTAAGGTCATTTTATTTTCCCCACAATACACTCACCTTAGATTCTTTTTTATGTCCTCCTGCCAGTAACTTCATAACCACAAAGTTGGGTTTGGCAACCTTTAATATTCTACTGACCTAAACAATGAGCAACATTAATACATCAAAACAAAATTCTAAGGAATCTATGATATTTAGATACTAATTGGAATTTTTCATAATATGCTAAAGCTTTATGAAATAAACAGTGGAAAATTATGAACCAACACCATACTTTCTTCAGTAATATAAAACTGTCTTCTCTCAACTGAAAACTTGAAAGGGATGCTTTATCTCACCTTCATTAACCAAGTGTTAAGAACATGGACTTGAGAGTTAAGACTGTGATCTCAAATTCCACCTTTGCCTCTTACTAGTGAAATCTCTGGCAGGTTACCCTCTTCATTCCCTAAGTTTCTTCATCTTTGAAAAGACTGTTTTGTGAGGAGTAACTGAATAAAACTATGTTAAGAGCTCAGAGCCATGCCTTGTTGTTGTTAAGTGCCGTCGAGTCGGTTCCGACCCATAGCGACCCTGTACAGGGTTTCCGAGGGTGTAAATCCTTACGGGAGTAGAAAGCCTCATCTTTCTCCCGCGGAGCGGCTGGTAGTTTCGAACTGCTGACCTTAAGGTTTGCAGCCCAATTCGTAACCACTACGCTACCAGAGCTCCTTCAGAGCCATGCCTGGCAGGCAGTAAATGGCCCTTTAAGTGTCAAGTAATGGTCAGTAGTATTTCTGACTACTATTGCTAGGAGACTTCATTTGAAACCATGAGTACTGATGAACTAGAACAGTGTTCTTTCCTTGAAGAGGGAATCATGTAAGACTTGAAGGAAAATGTTCACACTGCCTTCTTAGTGACCTCTCTGGACGTGCACGCCAGCACAAGTTCAGGATCTGCCGAACTGATAGCTCCATTTGCACAAATTTACCATGACCTGACCACGCCACTGCTGCCACCTCCCTACCCCACCTAATCATGCTCCATTTGCAATCTTCACACCCAACTCAATGCATTCAGTTGTTCAGGCCAAAACCCTGGAAGTCACCTTTGAATCCTCTTTTTCTGTCACATCCCACATATCCACTTCATCTGCCAATCCTAATGACTTTACAATACACAGAGAATGTAAATCCTTCCAGTTCCTTGCATGGCCATCACCACCTCGCACCTGGATTACTGGACATGGTCACTGACTAGCTCCCCAGCTTCCACACTTTCTGTCTCCACTACAGTATTTCAATACAGTGGTGAAAGCCATCCTTTAAAACATAAATCAGATGCGGTCACTCCACGTGCTCAAAACCTCCCCTTACTCAGAGGAAAAGCCACCTTCCTACCACTCTAACTGCATCTCCTACTTGCCTGCCACACACTCCATCCATAGCAGGCCCTTGCTGTTCTTTCTGTTAGTCCAGGCCCTCTCTTGACACAGGGCCTTTACATACACCAGTGCCTCTGCCTAGAAGGTTCTATCGCTGGATAACCATATGACTTGCTTCTCCACCCTCTTCCAGGATTTGCTCAAAGGCTACCTTATTTTTAAATGTCTAACACACTCTGCCTCCCTCCCTACTATCTATAGCATTCCCTAGCCCCATTCCCAGTGTGAGATTTCTTCATAATACTATGACCTTCTAATATGTCATGTCATTTATTTGCTTACTGAGGTTACCCACCTGTTCCACGAGGTGGGCAGGATTTTTCTTTTTAAATTTAATCTCACTATCATATGCCCAGAACCTTACACAGTGCTGGGGTGTTGCTAAGTGCTGTGGAGTCGGTTCCGACTCATAGCGACCCTGCATAGGGTTTATAAGGAGCAGATGGTGGGTTTGAACTGCCAACCTTGTGGTGTGCAATCCAGTACTAATCCTACAGCACCACACCAAGAGTCCTGTTATGTTGTTGTTAAGTGCCGTGGAGTCGGTTCCGACTCATAGCGACCCTGCACAGGGTTTCCGAGGCTGTTAATCTTTACGGGAGCAGAACGCCTCATCTTTCTCCCGTGGAACCGCTGGTAGTTTCAAACTGCTGACCTTACGGTTCGCAGCCCGATTCGTAACCACTACGCTACCAGAGCTCCTTCACACCAAGAGTCCTAGTAGGTATTAAATATCTGTTGAATAGTCAACTTTATTCAACAAATAGCATATTTTATTTAATGAACACAGTTGAATGCTATCTAGAAAAGTATCTCCCTCTAACTTTTACACTTTTTATTTTCTTTGAGTAGGTAAATACGTTTTTTAAATAAGTTTCTCTTCTATCCCTGTTCCCCTAGGCACCCAGCTACACCACTTCCAAGAAGTAAACACTGTTATCAATTCCTAATGTATCTTTCTAGAGCTATATTTATCTGTAAGAAAAGACTATACACACAGAGTTCTGTATCTCCCCTGAATTAAATGGCAGCATACTCCCAAACCAGTTTGCTCCTTTTAAAACTTTCGCTCCCTAAATTCTGAAGATTATGACATTACAGTACATAAAAACCTTCCTTGTTATCTGTAATGCTGCACAGCACCTAACTGTATGGAATACTATGCAGCATTCCCTAAGAGCCCTGCTGACTGATACCTAGGTCTCTTCCAGTATTTTGCAATTAAAAGCACTACAACAATGGTGGGGTTTTTTTTGTTTTTTTTTTTGCATATGTACCATTCTTCTCACTTCTTACCTATCCAATGCATATATAAATCTAAACAACACAACTACTGGGCCTCTCAGTATTTGTGGGGTTTGATATATATTAGTATATTAACCCTCTTTGGACATTGTACCAAAATATACTTCCCAAGATGATACACATAGTACAGGTTAACTTTTACTTTCAAAAAAACTTATTTCCAGAAAATTAAGTACACATCAAATTACTAAAATACCCAAAGCTCAAAACCTAGTGTTACTTAATTTTCAAGTCCTCAGCTCGGCCAAATAGTATCTCAAAAATAATGTCTTCAAAGCTGTACTCTCTCCTTTACATTGCCAAGTGGAGTATGATTGTTATACTTCCTGTGGCTGCTGGCCACATTACTTTGCAGATTTTATTTATAGAATCTATAGAATTGTATTTTCTTCATATAATGAACTACAGATTAAAATTTACATATGAACACTAAGCTATGGATCAGTTTAGACCTTATTTCTATCCTTCTTTATGGCTCTGAGTCTTTGTATACAAGTACTCTTTATATTGGTTTGTAAATTTATACAAAGGAAGTATTTACCTCACCTGCCTCATAAAAATGTTATTAAGCTTGACAAGAGTAGGCGGGCAAAGCTATTTGAAATCCTTAGCAGAAACCTGACAGGCTTCATCTACTATTTTTTAAAAATTCATTTTTATAATTACATTTTCATCCAGCGATAAGATACATACTTTCTACCATGTACTTTCCCCTAGAATTACTATGGATCCAGTCTTACCTCATGGTCTGGGTTTGGCATATTTTCCAGTATCATTTTTGCCTGCTGAAAGTGCTTACTAGCTGCCACATACAGTTCTGGAGACTGAGGAGGAGGGCTATATTTATTGAGGTCAGACATTTCCTAAAAAGGCAAGGAAAATAGTATTATTTTAAAATATTTTTAATACAAAAAAAAATCAACTCTAAGATTTTTTAAATTTAAACTATCAAAGAATTCTACGTTGACCATTCGTATGTGAGGTGGATTTAAAAAATTTGTGGAAAAACTCTGTTATCTGTAACTCTACTTTCCCACACACTTTTTGAAGCCCCCTTGAATGGCATTCAGCACATCTGCCTTTTTATTTTTTCCCAGGTAACCATTAATTCTCAACCCTCAAACACAACCTCTTATTAGTCTCACGATCATAAATATGTTAAAATGAGAAGGGATCTGATGAACTTGACCTATACCTATGGAGCAGCAACTCAAAAGAAGGAACAAACCCTTACAGCAAGAAACATTCCCACCCCCTCCACACACAGTGTGGACGGAGATGGGCAACTGGGACATTGGATACTCAAATGGGGAGGGAGGGACTACAAAGGCAAGAAGTGACTGGTTTACAAGCTTTCAAAAGGGAACCTAGTGCTAGGGAGCATGGAGGAAGGCAGAATCTCCACTGGGTACAATTCAATCTTTCTGGGCAGAGCTGATGAAAAGAAATACAGATGGGTAACTCGTGATACTGTAGTGAATAATGCTTATCAGGATGAAGTGTGAAGGTCGGAAATGCAAAGGTAGAAGCGTTTTGTAACAAGGAAGGGAGTGATTAATTCTCCAGGATAGGAGCGGAGATCTCCGGGACCATCAACGGAGAAGAGCTGAGAGCGGGACCCTACCCAGAGAGAGAGGAGATGTCTGAGATGGAGACAGAGACGATGACGTGGAGTGATGAAGCGGCTGGGGACTTTGGATCCAGAGAGGGAAAAAACTGTGTGTGTGTGTGTGTGTGTGTGTGTGTGTGTGTGTAGGGGGTGGGTTTCTAGATATACCCTTTGGTTGGTTGATGATGCATGGTGGGGACTGAACCATGGCAATGAGATGATATACGATGGAATGAATGTAAAACTAAAGCTCTCTAATGTAAACTATCATATAATGCACAATAAAACATTTAAAAAAAATGAGAAGGGGAAAAAAAAAGTTCCGAACCCTTTTTACCCTAGCTGCACTGCTATTTTATCACCTCTTCCCACTCCTTCCAGGACCTGTTCCGTTTGACTTTTTTGTAACGTCTGGCTACAAACAGCACATGTAGAGACAAGGGTCTGAGCATCAGGATCTTTGTAACTGTGTCTGTCAGTAAGCAGGCTCACCTTGAACTGCAGATAGTGCACTGGGGGTGGTGTCATTACGCTGTTGAAAGGTGCAAACCTGTGTTCATATCGAACTTGTTCACTATCAAGCTCAAACTTAGGTTTTCGTACTTTGCCATCCATATCAAATGCTACCATGGTCTGAAGGGAAAAGGGGGGAAATGAGAAAGAGGAGCCACCATTAGGAAAAAGTATACATCTTCATTAGAACAGACTGAACATGAAAAATAACTATTTATATACAGTGAAAACAACTCATAGCTCAGAAATCAGACAGAAGCGGAAACAATGGGCTTGCTGGTATTCATTTTTATTTTATGAGCCATCTCATATACACATAACTTTTCAAGTTCCAGTGTTGAATATACTACTTTCCCCACCACAAGTCTGTCAGGTTGTACTGCGATGGCTTGTAGCTTGCTATGATGACAGAAGCTACATCACCAGTGTCTCATCAACTAGCAGGGTCACCCACAGTGGACAGGCTTCAGAAGGGCTTCCATACTAAGACTAGAAGAAAGGCCAGGAAACATACAAGTCAAAAAGTATTGCTACAAGGTTCTAGTTCATCTGTAACAACAAAGACCAAAGTCATTGTAACTGAGTTGATTTGATTCCTCGCAGCCCTATTGGACAGAGTAGAACTCTACCACGGTTTCTGAGGCTGTAAATCTTAACGGAAGCAGGCTGCCTTGTCTTTCGCCCATGAAGTGGCTGGTGGGTTCAAACCACTGATTTAGCAGCCCAACACTTAAGCCACTGTGCCACCAAAACTCCTCAATTCATACATGCACAGGTTCATTCCAAAGTGTGTTTAAATATGTCTCTGTGATCAGTGGATGGCTACAGACAAGTTCTCTTGTCAGCAACACAATTGTCTTAGTATTGAGGGGATCAGCTAGAAAGTTTAAATTCAGTGCAAACAGTTCAGCTCAGAAGATCACGGCAACTGTAATTTGGAATTCTCAAGGTGTCATCTTGTTAATATTTTTTTTTCAAAGGACACACGACAATCACAGCGGCTTACTGGAAGAAGTTCTAAGAAAATGGAAAATTGCACTGGTGTGAAAAAGACCAGAAAAGTTGCGCTGAGGAATTTTCTCCATCACAACAATAAACCTGCTTCATTCTTCCAGGGTAACAAGGGCTGTCCTATGAGATTTTCACTGGGAAACCTTACACTATCCACCCTACAGTCCTGATCTTTTCCCTTTAGATTCAAAAAAGCATTTGAAAGGAGCACAATTTGAGTTCCTGGAAAGTGCCAAAACTGTCGTTTTGCTCCATACAATAAGCACTCACTGCAAATCAGTCTGTGGCTAGAGCCTGCCAGCTGCTCCATGTGAGAAAGATGAGGCTCCCACAAAAATCTGAAAGCTTGGGAAACCCTACACAGGGTCGCTAAGAGTCAGAACCGACTTGATGACACTTAACAACTGAATAGTGCAAATTCTTGAAGAGACGCTTGAGAGACAGAAACACCACCATCAGATATGCATAGACCTAGATGGAGAGTATGCTGAAAACACCTCCTTTACATCTTATCATTCTGGTTTCATAAAAGTTTCTACACCTACTTATAAAACCTCGCTAATGAAAATCTTATGAATCACAATTCTTACTTCTTTGCTTTGGACACATTATGAAGAAGGACCAGTTGCTGGAGAACAAGTGATGGATAGGAAGAACCTCAGTGAGATGGACTGTCACAGTAGCCAAAATGATGGACTCCATCATCCAGATTGAGATGACGGATGATGCAGGACTGGGCAATGGTTTAGTCACCATGATGGAGACTACCATAAGGACCATGTAGGTCCACTTTCTTTTCATTCCATTTTTTTGTCAATTTTGAAGCCCCATCATATATGTGAAGTGCCCCGTAATGAACTAGGCACTTGAGAGCAAGCACCACATCTGATTAAACGTAGCATCCTACAGTTCTCAGTATACGGTACTGACACACAGCAAGGGTTCAAACTGATGTTCAATGAATGAATGAAAACAACTAGACTTCAAAACAGATAAACGGGCTACCACACAAAGGTGAAATCAGAAGCTGGAAAGAATCACAGAAAGGAATTAATTTTAATTAAATAACATAATAAGCAATGTAGTTAAAGAGCAAAAATCTACCTTAAACATTCCAGCACACATGTTCTGATATGCCTGGCTCATTGTGACCTCTCGGCTCAATGGACGGACTGAAACGAGAAAGAGAACCAGGTAAACTCTTTTCCCCTCATGCCTGTGTTACTGCAAGAGAAACTCTTAATTTTAATAAACCTTCCAGTTTGTTGACTAAATCAAAATATCCTACAGGCTAAATGTTAAGGTCAAACTCTACCAATAAATGTGTTTCCAAAATATCTAATACCATCCAACTCTAGGATGAAATAATTTTAACTTCTTTTGGATTCACCATACTGAGACTTCTTATACAGAAAATCCCTGAATACAAGCCATTTAATACCCCCTGAAGCTGCTTATATCTCACTAGGTAGTATTTTATCAGGATGGGAGTCAGATCTGTACCCTTCCCTGAGTGACCAGTTGGTCAGTCCCTTTGAAAGGTTTCTCTTTACTCAAGAGTATTTGATGCCTCCCAGTGCTCTGTGTCGACACTAAAAACACAACTTCAGATCTACTTCCCTCCCACAAGAAGATCAAAGGTCTCCAGAGGTCTTGTTCCCTATGGTGTCTTGTTTGCTCACTCCAGGTGGCTATTTCTAAGATCCTCTGACACACAGGACAGCAAAGCAGTAAATGAACAGTAAGGAAAGGAACCAAGAAGCCTATATGACTAACATCAGAACTCTCTACCTCTCATTTTCTGAAGAGAAAATGGGGAAGAACCAAAGTATGACTAACTAGCCCATCACCACTCATAAGTAGATCTCCATCTGTTTATTTTTAGAATTAAAGTATTTCCAGTGTTTCTACTTCTTAAATAAAAAAGTAATTCACAGCACCTTTCTTCTTTTTCTTTGTTTTTTTACTGCTCCGGCCTTTCTGCTGCTCTTCCATAATTCTTTCCTCTGCCATCTGAGAGCCGTCAGCACGACTCAGTGTTGACATCAACCAGGCATAAAGGAACTCCGAGAGATACCTTAAAGAATCCAAAGTGTTAGCTGGAAGGAGATCTGTAAGTGAGGCAACTTCATCAACATAGGCATTGCTAACAAGGAGATACTTGTTTACAGTGGTTTCCAAATTGTTTAAAGAAAAGCAGAATATCCAATTATATAACTGATAAGATTAGAACTTATAAGAAATAAGCATTAAAAATGATTAAATTCCTTTTTTATTGCAGCCATATCTGAACAACACTGAAAAATTTCATTTTATTTAAAATTTCCTACAATGATAGGAATTTTATACAATTTTCCACAAGGTTTCCTGATAATTATGGAGTCATGGTGTGGCACTGAACTACAAGTTCAAACTCACTAGGCGATGCTCAGAAACCCTATACAAGGTTGTTATGAGTAGGAACCAACTTGACAGCACTTAACAACCATATAGTCAAACATATACATACGTACCCACTAGCCCATTGCTGTCAAGTCCATTTCCACTCATAGTGACCCTACAGGACAGAGCAGATATGCCCCATGCAGTTTCCAACACTACAAACTTTCTCCCATGGAGTGAAAAGTGGCTGGTGGGTATGAAGCAGCCAAGTACATTCACCACTGCAGCACCTGGGTTCCTTTACATATACATACATACATACATCAATTATTAACATACTTTCACTATATCAGAACACATTTAACCTTGATCCAATAAGTAAATACTTTCTTTCACAGTCAATTACAAAAGGAAGTAAATTCACAAAAAGACAAAAATTTGTAATAACAAAACCACTATAAGAAATTAAGAACATTCAGGCTTACACTTGGGTTTATTTAATGAACAAATGCAAAAATAGGAGTATTCTACTAGATACTATTTTTCAGAAATTTAACATTCTATCCTCCCAAGTAAAAAAAGGAGTTCAAATCTAAGATAAAGCTATACATAGTCTAAAATATAATCCATAATTAAGAAAACTAAGGCCTACTGCTGTATTACATGAAAATTTAAGATTTGCAAGAACTCTTATTATAGTTGGGAGTCCTGGTGTGGCATTGTAGGATAAGCACTGGATCTCCAGGTCAGTTTGAATGGCAAGATCGGTGGTTCAAACTCACCAGCTACTCCATGCATACCCTATACAGGGTCACTATGAGTCGGAATCGACTTAACAACAACAAATTATTATAATCAAATTTGAATATATGATTTCTATTTTCAAAATTTCCCCAGAAGATGTAAGATACAATATTAAAACATCTATAAGATAGAATGTGGTAAAGTAGAAGAAAATCTAGTCAAAAGGTATACCAATAATAACTTAAGATTTTTTTTTTTAATTAAATGTTTTTATTTTGCAATTTTAAAGCTAAACCAAGTACTATACTTAATGGCAGCTAAGACATTTTTAAAAATTTTTATGATAAATTGTTGTTAAATGTCGTGGAGTAAATTCTGACTCAGAACAACTCTATACAGGGCTTCTGAGGAGAAGTTGGTGGGTTTGAACCACGACCTTACAGTTCAAACGGACCTTGCGGTCCAGTACTTATCCTACAGTGCTATACCAGATCTCCGATGTGACAAAAAGAGCATATAATTTCATGTGGAGAGAAAGCAATTCCTAGCATTGAATTTCTCCTGTATCATGCTACAAAACCTGAGGTATGTAACTATATTGTAACTCAACAAGAGGATTTCCACAGGGAGCCAACAGTGCCTTCTGATGAGGTCATCTAAAAACAGTCGAGGGAAGGAGAGAGCTGTCACAATCCAGGCCTTTCTTCTCCAATGCCAGTTCCCATAATGAGCTTTTGTTAAATGCTTTCTCATAATCAATTCATGACTGAAATACCTAAGGAGATCCAGAACTCTATATAAATGGTTATTAAAGAGTGATCCTGGACCAGCGTCAGCAGGGAACTAGTAAAAATGCAAACGATGGACGCTGTTTTGTTGTATGTGCCTTTGAGCTGATTCCGACTCGGTTCCAACTTACCAGCAACCTCGTGAGAGTGGCTGTTGACTGTGAGCTGCTGACCGAAACAGTCCATGTTGTTGTTGTTGTCAGGTGCCATCGAGTCAGAACTGACTCATAGTGACCCCATGCACAGCAGAACGAAACAATGTCCGATCCTGGGCCAACCTCACTACCGCTGCCACACTTGAGTCCATCAATGATGCCACCTGGCCAATCCACCTCGTTAGGGGTCTTCCTCTTTTTCTCTGACCCTCCACCTTACCCAGCATGACATCCTTCTCCAGCGACTCTTTCCTCCGGACAATATGTCCAAAGTATGAGAGACGAAGCTTAGCCATCCTGGCCTCCAAGGAGCACTCTGGCTGCCCTTTTTCCAAAACAGATCTATTGGTTCTTTTGGCAGTCCATGGCACTTTCAGTATTCTCCTCCAACACCACAACTCAAACGCATCAATTCTTCTACAATCTTCCTTATTCACTGTCCAGCTTTCGCATCCATATGAGGCTATTGAAAACACCATGGCCTGGGTCAGGCGCACCTTAGTCCTCAAGCTGATATCTCTGCTCTTCAATACTTTAAAAAGTTCCTGTGCAGTAGATTTGCCCAATGCAATACGTCGTCTGATCTCGACTGCTGCTTCTGCGAGTGTTGACAGTTGATCCAAGAAGAATGAAGTCCTTGACAACTTCAATCTTTTCTCTGTTGATAAGAATGTTGTTTATTGGTCCAGTGGTGAGGATTTTTGTTTTCTTGACATTGAGATGTAATCCATATAGAAGGCTGTGCTCTTTGATCTCCATAAGTAAATGTTTCAAGTCCTCTTCACTTTTGGCAAGCAAAGTTGTATCATCTGCATATCGCAGGCTGTTAATGAGTCTTCCTCCAATCCTGATGCCACGTTTTTCTTCATAGAACCCAGCCTATCGTATTATTTGCTCAGCATACAGGTTGAATAAGTATGGTGAAAGAATACAACCCTGTCTCACACCTTTCCACCAACAGTCCATGTAGCGCCATAAATCTGTGTATTAACATGATTTCCAAGGGATTGTGACGAACACTGAAGCCTCACCATCATTTTAAACTCATGGTTTATGAAAGCTCCATACAATAAGCACTGGACTGTGAACCACACAAGGTCACTGGTTTGAGCCCGCAAGCTGCTCCACAGAAGACAGATGAGGCTTTCTGCTCCCATGAAAATGTAAAGCCCTGGAAACCCTATAAGGAGTGGCTACGAGTCAGAACTGGCTCAACGGCACTAATAACAACACACATTAGGGATCATATTCAGGAACAATAACAAAATTATCTTGTGAAAATGTAGGAATCCAATTTGTACTTTTGAGACCAAAAAGTAGTTCAAAGTGAGTAACAAAGTAGATCACAAGGTTGCTTATCAATAGAACGAAAATTTCTTTCCTTAAAAACAATCTTTTTAAGAATGTCAATCTGTAATGGAGTGTACACATCTGACCATCATTCATTTCCTGAGGAAAGATCCCAATTCTCTATGAAAATTATTGAACTCAACAGTAAAAGCTCCCAATGAGGTGCCTCATATCATAGAGCAAAGAATCTGAGAATGTTCATCTACAAAATGCTTGACAGAAACAAGACTACTAGGACCCCTGGTGACCCCAGGTGTGCAGAGGAGAACTGTTCCACAGGGGTGTTTTTGAACTTCCAGAAACAGACCACAAGGACTTTTTTGTGCAGCACCACTGGGTGGGTTTGAACCACCAACCTTTAAGTTGTTTTTGCTGTAGTTAAGTATCATCAAGTCTGTTCTGACTCAAAGCAACCCTGTATAGGGTTTTGAGGAGTGGCAGGTGGGTTTGAACCGCTGACTTTGTGGTTCAAACCAACCTTACAGTCCAATGCTTATCCTACAGCACCACACCAGGTCGTTCAGTACACTCAGTCTCTACAGAACTGACTTCCCATTCCAAGTTATACATCCAGGTAAGTACATCCCACAACTAGTACCTCGTGCTACGGAAGTCGGGGCAGAGTGGGTGACAATCCATCTATTCAAGGTGATCTAACACTAATTTTCAATATTTTTTCAGTTATCTTGCAACTAAAATGTAGACACACTACATGAGATAGTACCCTACCATTAGTCTATCTTGCAGAGCATATCTACCAACCCACTGACAACTTTACCACAAATCGTTCTCTTACCAATATATGTAGTAGTACTCGTGCATGCTGTAGAGTTCCAATTCAAAGCCACTCAGAAGATACTGTATCATAATTCGAAGGTTATGGTAAAGTACCCAGGTACCTAAACACGCCAAATGCTGCCTTTGGGGTTCTTGTTTCAACAGCATAGTGTGAAGTGCTGCATCAACCTTCTCTGCCTATCAGTATAAAATGTGGTTAACATTGGCTTTTTTTTAAAGATAATGAGGACTTATAAAAAATAAACAGCTATGCGTTACACCTGAACAGAAAAGGTAAATCACCACCTAAGAATTCATACTTTGGTTATTAAGTTCATGTTTAAGTTCCTCATCTCCCAGTGGTTATCAACATTTACATAAACACTCCTTAAACTAAAAACATACCCATTTTATAGAGGACAAAATGTATTTATATTATCAATGAATTGCTGCTGCTCACAATTTTCTTTAAAATTAATATAATTTTGTTACTTGCACTTGTTATGAAACCCGTAATTCTACACATACAACACAATTTATCCTGATTATTGAAGAAATAATTTACGATTTATTGTTTGGGTTCTTTTTGTAAACGCTGGTATATGAAGCTGTTCAGATAAGTTTAACAGACTGAAAAATTAAATCAAGGTATGTTCCAAAGATTCTTAAAAAATCTGGTCAAGGATTTGTTTAATTTTGGAAGAGAGGGAACTTGTTGGCTCTTACCTCATCCTGTAAGGTAGCAAATTCCTCAAGAATATGACCGAGCTTATCTCTCTGCCGAGCCCGGTTATGTCCGTGGATCTGAATAAGACTACAGAATGGCTGCAATACACACATAATTTGTTAACTGTTAACAGGAAATTCCCTGATACTAAAGATTCTTCACATTTTATGCTATCAAAATCTGGCTTAAGGGGAAAAGCACTGTGCATAAAAAATCATTCCTATGAATATTTTTTTACACAGGCATTTATTTTTAAGAACTTCAATACTAGAATTATTCAATAGCTACAAGGAAGTGGTTATTTGTGAAACCTGATATGGCAAAAGTATTTTCTGTATATTTTTAGATCTATCACTGTAATTTTTAAAGGAGAACCTCATTTCTGCATATTCCACACCCTAAGCCAGTGTTCAAGGAAAACATTTCTGTGCTGCTTTAAATACTGAGAATACTTAGTCAATGTAAGTTTGAGTAATGACCAATACCTATAAACCCTGACTCTCTCTTCCTACTCTATCTATGCATTATTCTCATTAAAAAAATCCCTCATGCTTCACTGACCAGCCATCAGGTCTGGGTAGCAGGAGGCTTGGATCTCAGAAGAATACAAGGGTCTTTAAGCGTGTTTTATATTTGCATACTTTGACAGGTATTATCCAGTTTGCTCAATAGTCACTCAAAGAGAAATATACAGGACATAATGTATTTCACTTTTTAAAGATGGAGACAATTACAGAAGAGCATACAATGATTGATCTGCCTCATAATAAAATGTTAGTGATAAAATAAAATCTGACATTCTATTGGTTCTACTTTCACCATATCATACTGCCTTCCTATGTAAGAAGGGATTTCAAAAAGCTTGTGGAAAAATGGAATTAAAAGATTGAAAATTTTCCACAAACTTTTTGAAGTCCCCTTGTATATATATTTAGTAACTGAAGTCAGGTCTAAAGAGCTACCCTGGCAGAGTTCTCCATAAATAATTCAATAGAAATACTTATAATTAACTTAATCTAGGGTTCACAATTTGTCCTATTTAAGACTTAAAAAGTCTGTGATCTCATCTGAATTAACAATTTTTAAAGTGCCCTAGAATCAAGTTCTAACTCATAGCAAACCTGTATAGGGTTTCTAAGGTTTTAAATCTTTGCAGGAGCAGAAAGCCTCATCTTTCTCCCGCAGAGCGTCTGGTGGGCTCAAACTGCTGGCCTTGTGGTTTGCAGTCCCATGCTAATCATACAGAGCCACCACGCTCCCAACTTTACTATAGTCCTGTTCAGGAAGGTAAGTGGATAGGAAGGTTACATAAAATATTGATTGTTCGTAAGTTAAAAAAACACAAGAAATAAATTTTCATGGTTATTTATATAAAACCCTGATGAAACAGTAGTTGTTTTTGAAGTTGGGGTCATAACTTATCCTGCTTCTGCAGTCCCTTGGGGTTGTAGTGAGAGGTCATCAAAAGCTGCCTCTATCCTTAACAACCTGCCAGGAAGACTACATGTTATAGAGCCATCACTGAAGTGTAAACAGTAAGAGAAAACAGAAATTGTTTATTCATTCAGTGAATAAATATGAGATATTAAATAACACAAATTAATGACACAAAAGAACATAATCTGACAATGTTTCAAGTGCCCATGAGAGTAATCTAAGTTTATGCTCTTACCCGAACACAGTGAGTAACAAAGGAGTCAATACAGTCCTTAGCCTGGTGATTATTATATAGGCAGCACCTGTAAGATGACAGTCACTTCATTAAAAACAAGCTGTTTGGCTTGAACAACAGCAGCAGTGATTACTATAGGTACCAAGAGATGAGGAAAGTGGCAATCAGGAAATGGAATAAATAGAAAATGGAACCAAATCCACTACTAGGTCGAAGACTGCTAGCATCGTTCTGAGAAATATCCCACTATTACAGGGCTGGTCATACAATAAGAGTATGGCCTTTCCAATGCTTTCAGTTCTATATTTGGATAATTAGAGTTGGCTCCAATAAAGTCAAGTTAAGGAGAAAAAGAAAATCTCAGAAGTCTCACTTTTTCATGGCCTTGTATGCCATGATATTTCTTAAAACTGATATCCTTGTGGATTATGTTCATAATAGCAACTACAAAGAAAACACTGGACAGAATGCTAACTTTTACAAGCTGTATCCACATTTCCAAAGGGCTATAAATGGATGACCTGCACCTCCCTCTAGCATCTCATCTTCTAGCCTCACAAGGTGGAGCCTACTGCATGTATCTATCTACTGTCTAGTCTCTCCCGCCAGCATGCTAGCTTCTTGTAAGTAGGTCTTTTAGCCTCCTTTCCCCTAAAATCCAGAAAGATACCTGGCAATAATAGATTCTCAATAATAATTTATTAAATGACTGAATTGATGAAAACTTAGAAATAAAAAAATGTTGCTTAAAATGATGGTGACAAAGGTCTGTCATAGGTTAAATATTTCTATATATGGGAAATACTTAATCACTAAAAAATTTAAATGTGTTAGGAAAGGTGAAGAGAAAAGAAAGTAAAGCCAAATAACAGACTGTAACTAAGTCCTGAGTAGCAAGTGCTTATGGGGGTGGGGAGGTTCAGGGTTGTTGCAAGGAGTGTTGCTGCAAGGAGGGCTTAAGGGGTTTCTAAAGCTTATTTGGTGTGGTGGAGTCCTGGTGTGGGGCTGTGGCCTAATATGCTAGACTGCAAAGTCGGTTTGAACCACAAGGCAAGGTTGGCGGTTCAAGCTCATCAGTCGCTCCTTGGAAACCCTATACAGGCTCACTGTAAGTCAGAACTGACTTGGCGGCACATAACGACAACAAAGTCTATCTGACTGGGTATGGGGAACAGAGGGGAAATGGAGCCAATTGGTGGTGGGAAATGGACAGTAACTTGTTTCCATAAAGTTGTGAAACAATGTGTAGGTGTAAATCTCTGGGATGGCAGCATAACCACTTGGATAAAGGAAAGATGTCAAAAAATTTCCAAATTAACAGGGGGAAAAAAAAAAGAATAAAAACAATCAAACCAGAAAAATGAAAAAAGGTTGGGGGAACTAAAGAACAAACAAAAAACTAGTTGCTAAATTAAGGAGAAGAAAATGAAAATTAAATATATTAAACTTATTATACTAAATGTGAACAGGATGAATTTAAAACAAAACCCAACTCCCCAGAGATAAAGGCAAAGATGAGGACATGGAGAGATAGAGCAGCTGAGGACTCTAGACTCATGGAAAGAGAAAGGCTGTGTGCTGGCAGCCAGGAGGCAGGCTTGCAGAATGTGTCCTTGGATTGTTTAAATGATTATATATCCCTGAGTGTTTTTGTGCATAATCAAAACAAAACAAAACAAAACAGAGGGAATAGAAGTAAATACTGTTGAATAGTGATGCCTGGAGGTGATTGTAATCATTGCAATGATACAAAATAAGATAGAATGAGTACAAAACTGATGTTCTCCCATGTAAATTATCACTCAATGCACAATAAAAGCTTAAAAACAACAAAAAGCCCCAACTCCCTCAAGACTGTGGATCTTAAACACCCTTCCAGACTGGAACTGAACTCACTCCAGCGGTCAACTTTCAGCCAAGTAACAGGCACACCTGTAAAGTGTCTAGTAACACCAGGGAGGAATGTATGCCTCACTGTGATCAACCAGAGGAGGCCAAGGAGGCTGCATTTGCCCAACATCAAAGCTCAAATGACAGGAAGCAGCCAGAGAGGAGGACAGGGAACCCAGGAAGTGAGGAGTGCTGTTCCAATGAGGGGACTGCAATCAATTGGTACGAAACAAAATACGTATAAATAGTTAAATGGAAAACTAATTAGCTCTGTAAATTTAGATGCAAACCACAATTTGAGTAAAAATGTATATAATAAATAAGCATAAAAATCAAAACCCAGTAAAACACAATATAAAAAAGATGAACATTAAAGCAGAGTGATAAAAGATGGACTTAAAATAAAGGATTGGAAGTCAAATAATAGGAAAAGAAGAATTGGGAATATTAGCATGGAACAAGGTGGTCTTAAGGTTGAAAGCATAAACCTGGCCACATGGGAAAATGCATGATAAAACGCACAAATGAGGAGGTCAGAACACTTTAAAACTGTATGTGCCAAAGCAGCAGCTACATGTCTAAAGCAAAAACGATATGATGTCGTCAGTTCCAACTCACAGTGACACTATGCAAACAGAACGAAGCACTGACCAGTCCTAATATATTTCAGCCCGTTGTGGCTGCTACTGTATCAATCTATCTGCTTGGGGGTCTTCCTCTCTCTCACTGAACTTCCACTTTACCAAGTCACTGGTCCCTCCTGAACAACAGGTCCAAGGAATGAGAGGTGAAGTTTTGCCACCCTTGCTTCCAAGAGAGATTGGCTGGTTCTTCTGACAGTCTGTGGTACTTTCAATACTCTTCTCCACTGTAGCTTGTTGTTAAGTAATGTGGCGCTGTATCTGACTCACAGAGGTACTGCATACGATTTCCAAGGAGCAGTGTCACAATGACATAACACAAAGGCATCAATGCCTTTCTGTTCTTCCTTAGTCACGGTCCAGCTCTCACATAAATATGAGGGGATTGAGAATAGCATGGCTTGGGTCTTGCGTACCTTAGTTCTCAAACTGATAGTTTTGCTCTTGAACACTTTACAGAGATCCTTTGCAGAATATTTGCCTAATGCAATACAACGTTTGATTTCTTAATCATGCTGCTTCTATGAACACTGACTGAGGATCCAACCAGCATGCAGTCTTTGACAACTTCAATCTTTTCTCCCTTTATCATGATGTTGTTTATTGGCCCAGTTGTCAGGATTTTTCCTTTATACTGAGGTACACTCCATACTGAAGGCTGTAGTCTTTGATCTTCATCAAGTACTTCAAGTCCTCTTCGCTTCCAGCAAGCAAGGTTATGTCATCTGCATAGCGCAGATTGTAAATCTGCAATCCTGGTGCCACCTTCTTCTTCATACACTTCTTATTTGCTCAGCATACAGACTGAATAAGTATGGTGAAAGGATACAATCCTGGAGCATATCTTTCCAGATTTTAAACCATTCAGTATCCTCTTTGTTCTCTTCGAACAACTGTACAGGTTCTTCATGAACACGAAGTATTCTGGTATACCTTTTTCTTTGCAATATTATCCATAGTTTACTATGGTCCACACACTCAAATGCTTTCGTATAATCAATAAAACAAAAGTAAACATCTTTCTGGTAGTCTCTGTTTTCATTCAAGATCCAGCTAATGTCAAAAATGATACCCTTTGTTCCACGTCCTCTTCTGAATCTGTACTTCCACCATAGATAAGCTGTGAATTGATTTTTCTTCTTCAGTTCTTTCAGCCTGAGAAATGCTGAGAGTGTTCTTCCTTTTTGATTTTCTAACTTCAGGTCTTTGCACATTTCATTACAGTACTTTACTGTCTTCTGGAGCTGCCCTTTGAAATTTTCTGTTCAGCTCCTTAACTTTCTCATTTCTTCAAGGTTCTCTATTCTAGAGTCAGTCTGAGTCTCTTCTGACATTCATTATTATGTTTTCGTCTTTTTACTGACCTTTTGCATTCTTCATGGATGACATTATTGATGTCATCCTACAACTTTTCGGGCTGTCAGTTGTTAGTGTCTAATGCATCAAATGTCAAGAAAACAAAAATCCTCACCACTGGACCAATAAACAACGTTCTTATCAATGGAGAAAGGATTGAAGTTGTCAAGGACTTCATTCTTCTTGGATCAACTATCAACACTCGCGGAAGTAGCAGTCAAGAGATCAGACGACGTATTGCACTGGGCAAATCTGCTGCACAGGAACTTTTTAAAGTATTGAAGAGCAGAGATGTCAGCTTGAGGACTAGGGTGCGCCTGACCCAGGCCATTGTGTTTTCAATAGCCTCATATGGATGCGAAAGCTGGACAGTGAATAAAGAGGATCGTAGAAGAATTGATGCCTTTGAGTTGTGGTGTTGGAGGAGAATACTGAGGGTGCCATGGACTGCCAAAAGAACCAATAGATCTGTTTTGGAAGAAGTGCAGCCAGAGTGCTCCTTGGAGGCCAGGATGGCTAAGCTTCGTCTCTCCTACTTTGGACATGTAGTCCGGAGGAAACAATCGTTGGAGAAGGATGTCATGCTGGGTAGGGTGGAGGGTCAGAGAAAAAGAGGAAGACCTCCAACGAGATGGATCGGCCAGGTGGCATCATTGATGGACTCGGGGGTGGCAGCGGTGGTGAGGTTGGCCCAGGATCGAACATTGTTTCGTTCTGCTGTGCATGGAGTCGCTATGAGTCGGTTCCGACTCGATGGCACCTGACAACAACAACAACAATGCATCAAATCTGGTCTTGAGATTGTTTCTAAATTCAGATGGAACATGGTGGTGGTGGTGTTGCTGCGTGCCACTAAGTCTGTCCCGACTCACAGCAAAAGTACTATTATTCATAACAGTACTAGAAGTGATATAACAAATCACAAAGACAAAATAATAAGAAACAAAATATAATTCCCTAAAAACAAGAATGTATTTATAAAAAGAATATACAGAATCAACACAAAGAAATAACTGAAGAACATTGTAGTATGTACTTTGATTGGAATATTTAATATACACAAATGTTACCTCTTGAACAGCTAATATATAATTTTACTTAATTCTTATTAGAATTCCAACCGTTTGTAGAGCTGCATAAAATCATCTGAAAGTTTATACACAAGAATGACCACCAGCGAAAATCCGAAAAAGAGACAGTATAAAAAGACAAGTCTTAACAGACATTGAAACGTCAGAGAAAATCCCAATAATAGTAATAAAAATTCTGTCACCACAACAGAAACAAATCCTAATACATATGGAAGCTTAGTCAAGTAAAGATGGTACTCTAATCCAGCAAAATAAATACATAAAAATTGATGGCTGATAGCATTAATAGTGATCATCCAGTTATTTCATCTAGAATGAAAACAAAATTGATTATCCTTATAGTTAGCACTTATAGGGAGATTCCTAAAGGATTAAATGTGCAAAATAAAATGACAGTAGCCTTTAGAAGATTACTTAACCCACTGGAGAAATGGAAAAAGAATAGTAACTACTGCTGGCTAGGATCCAGAACTTCTCCTCAGAAACATCACTCCTTAGGGCAAATTCACAAAATGAAATCTTTGTCAATCATTTGAAAGAACTAGTTTGGTAAGGTGGAGGGTCAGAGAAAAAGAGGAAGACCCTCAACGAGATGGATTGGCCAAGTGGCAGCATCGATGGGCTCAAGCGTGGCAACAGTAGTGAGGTTAGCCCACGATCGGGCAGTTTTGTTCTGCTGTGCATAACGTCACTATGG
The DNA here is from genome assembly GCF_000296735.1 of Chrysochloris asiatica. Classification (NCBI taxonomy): domain Eukaryota; kingdom Metazoa; phylum Chordata; class Mammalia; order Afrosoricida; family Chrysochloridae; genus Chrysochloris; species Chrysochloris asiatica. The sequence continues at coordinate 223,247 of NW_006409094.1, forward strand.
GTCAATACCGACTGGATGGCACCTAACAACAAGAAGTTAGATTTACACCAGGTAATCTGGAACATAAAGCCATCATGTATCTTTGAGTGAATACAGATGATTTTAAAAATAAACAATTTTTTTAATGAAAAAAAAATTTTTTTTAACTCACAAAAAGAATGAAAAAGTCATGGTCAGAATAGCCCATCGTATGTGTGTGATTCCATTTTTACACAGCTTGGCTAAACTCTTTGGCACCAAGCATCACTGTATCTCACTCACAGTTTGCTCCCTATTTAAAAATACAAATCCAACTATGCCAACTACCTGTTAAAAGTTTTAGTAGTTGCTCACAGACAACAACAAAATGTTCTAACCCTATTGAAGCACTCGACTCTCCCAAGTCTTCTCCTGAACTATCTTACTTAGCACCCAACTCCCATTTGTCTGTTCATTCATTTGGTCAACTTCTTACTGAGTTCTCACTACATGCTGGACACTATTCCATCACCTGAGATCTATCAGTGAACAATGTGCCAGATTACCTGTCCAACTCTAATAGGGGGCAAAAGGAAATGGGAGACAGAAAAAAAATATGATGAAGTAAATCATACAGTATGTGAGAAGATAACTGTTAATGTTAAGAACGGTAATGCTGGGTTGGAGGTGGGGGGAGACAGCAATTCTTAAACGGGCAGCCAAGGTAGCTATAAATGAGAAGACATTGAACTAACTTAAAGGAGATGAGAAAGTTAGCCCTGGAGCTTTCTAGAAAAGTGTCTCCATTCCCTAGCCTCTGAAAAGGCCCTGAAATGAGAGAGCCTGTAGGCTCCAAGAATCCCAAATAGGTCAGAGTGGCTGAAGTTAAGGTCAGAGAGGAGACAGGACAGGGGTCTAGACCCTATCATATTGAGCCTCGTAGACCAGTAGAAGGACTTTGGCTTTTACTGTGGATGAAATGGGGAATGTATTTGACAGTTGTGTGGGCTAGCTCCTGACAAGGACATCCATAAGCCATAGCCCACACTGTCTGAGGAATGCTCTTCTAGGACTGAATCATTTACTTTCCAGGGAGCCAGGGGTCACTGCTTGATCATACACCGTTGCAAGGCTTCTTTTTTATCTCTCACTTGCCCACAACCCTGCTGGTATTTTCTGGGATCCCCTTCTAAATTACATTTAATAAATTCGTGCCTCAGGTTTGCTTCTAGAGACACAACCTAAGACAGAAAACTATGACAGTATTCTTACAATACATAATTCCATGTCTTCACACATACCTGCTTTGCTAAGAAACAATGACTCCTTTCTTTCCTCATCATCAGAAAAGCCCTGCTCATTTCTCACAAGGTCAACTCACTGCTAATTCATTCTGCATTCATCTGTTCCAGCCTCTTGTGCCAGTGTATTCCCACCAAAGGAAGAGTTTAAATATCAGTGATCTGCTTTTCTGATTTGACTCTAGATCCAGATCATTAACAACAGAGATGCTATCTGAGAAATACGTGGAAAAGATACCTAATTTTAACATGACTGAAACGTGTGTATGTGTGTCTTTAAACATGGAGATCTGTTTTGATACCTGGCGATAAAGGTGGAGTATGGATAGCAAGTTGGGCATTAGAAGAAACACACAGGTTACAGAATGTCTTTCAGTACTTACTTGGGAGAAAGCACCGGAGGACTGACAAAAGACCGGAGTGCATCTTTCACCATGTCTTGCATGAGATGGGTTCCAAAGACTTTTTTATTATCCACCAAGAAAGTGGTCTTAAAAACAAATATTATATATTAGCAATACTGTCACAATCTTGACATTACATTTAACTGCCATTACTGTGTCATGAGTGTAGTTTTTATAAATAGCACAGATTACAAAGGTGATTCAAATAATAAAAGTTGGTGTAAATTTTTTTTATAAATCATCGCCTTTACAATGGGTGCTACTTATTATTTAAGATTTACTCTGATGTAAGGGAATAAAAAATGCCCAGAAACACATTTGCCAAGTCAACAGTGTTGTTAAGTGCCGTCGAGTCAGTTCCAATTTATAGCGACCCTGTATAAAGTTTCTAAGAATAGTATTACTACTAGTAGTAACATTACTATTAGTGGTCATATTAAATTGAGTTGGCCAGTAAACTCTCATGTCTAAAGTCAAATGAGCTATTATAAAAGGGGTAAGTAAAAAACTCTTATGAAAAAAATCACAAATTATTAAACAAAAAATAGTTTCTCAGTATATCCACCATCTAGGTCTATACACTTATAAGAGTGATGTTTCCATCTCGTTAAGCTTTTCCTTGTTGGGGGTCTTCCTTTATTTCGCTGACCCTCCACTTTACCAAACATGATGTTCTTCTCAACTCAACAGTACCTACTAACAACAACCCTTCCCTGACGAATTCTGTGCATTTCAATTTACACCACATCAAAACAGCAGTTTGGGAAGCCTCAGGGGACTCAAATCATATTCCTTTTAAACATTCTTTGAGTCTGGAGAACACAAAGATGTCTGAAGAGACAAAGATTACGACTGCAGGGTGGATGGGTAATATTTCCCAATGAAATTTCTCTTATGGCAGCCCTTACTACCCTTGAAGAATGAGTAGCAGATGAACTGTCGTGATTGAAAAAAGTTGCGCTAAGCAACCTTCCTGGTCATTTTTCACAATGAAGTTTTCAAATTTTCTTAAAACTTCTTCCTAATGAATTTCCATGAGTATCCTGTGTCATTAGAGAAAATCTATCAAGATTAGATTTAAAGCTCAAAAAACAGTCGTCAAAACCTTCTGAACTGACCTGCCTTGAATTTAAATGGCCCAGAAAATCACCTCAAAGCCATTGTTTTGATTGAACCTTTTTGTTTTGAAGGCACCCTAACAAGACTAACAGGGAAAGCAGGGGCTCCATTGGATAAGCACTGGACTGCAAACAAGGTCAGCAGTTCGAGCCTATCAGCTGCTCAAAAAAGATGAGGCTTTCTGCTCCCACAAAGACTTAAAAGGCTTCAGGAAATGTATACAGGGCCATGATGAATCGAAACCAACTTGATGGCACTTAACTACTACACTAACACAAGTGTGTTACTGAGAGACCTTGTTTGAAGTCACCCACTGACTTCAGACATTTGACTGGAATAAACCTGTGCATTTATGAACTTGAACCCTTGTAGCACCTCTTCTGATTTATCCTCTTAAAAGACAGAGCCTCACAAACTATGAAATTATAAACTGGCTATATTATTGTTATGTGCCGTGGAGTCGGTTCCGATTCATAGTGACCCTGTACAGGGTTTCTGAGGCTGTAAATCTTTATGGGAGCAGAAAGCCTCATCTTTCTCCCGTGGAACAGCTGGTAGTTTTAAACTGCTGACTCCGAGGTTAGTAGCCCGATTCGTAACCACTACACTACCAGAGCTCCTTAAATTGGCTATGTAAGTTATCTTTCTAAAGAAAGCTTTGCAATACAAATTTTTTGAAGTGGAAAAAAGTATACCATAAGATAATTTGTATTTTATTTTCTTCCCTTAACTGCAGTGTAATACTTAAAAATTTAATACTATACCTTGCTTGAAGTCCTAACTCAAGTTTTCAAATTTACACAAAATATTTAATTTTATATTGTACAGTTTGACAATTTTAACAAATGCATAGACATGTAACCACCACCACAATCAAGAGACAGAATGAGCCCAAAATTATCCTCTCATATAATCCCTTTGTAGTCAAGTCCTCTCCCCACCCAGGCTCTAGAGGTTTGCTTTTCAGAGCCACAGTTTCCTATCCTTTCAGTAGCTAAAGAATATTTGGGTCATTTACAGTTAGGCAGAAATTGCTATAAACATTTACATACAGGTTTCTACGAGAATGTAAATTTCCATTTCTCTTAGGTAAAATGTATTTGAATTTTATCAAATATTTTTCTGTAAGCTATTAAATATTAGACTGTGGTGAATTATTTATTGATATTTAAATGTTGAACTAGCTTTGCATTCTTAGAGTAACTCCATTTGATAATGATGCGCTACCTTTTTCTATATATTGTTACTGTTGTTGTTTAGTACTGTGGAGTCAGTTCCAACTCATAATGACCCTGGATAGGGTCTCCCCGGTTGTATGTCTTTTCAGGTGTAGAAAGCCTCATCTTTCTCCCGGAATGGCTGGTGGGCTCCAACCGCCGACTTTGTGGTTTCCAATCCTTTGCTGAAGATTTCGGTGTCTGTGTTCATAAGGGATTGTTTTGTTGTTGTTGTTGTCAGGTGCTATCGAGTCGGAACTGACTCATAGCGACTCCATGCACAGCAAAACGAAACAATGTCCAATCCTGAGCCAACCTCACTACCGCTGCCACACTTGACGCCATCTATGATGCCACCTGGCTGATCCATCTCGTTGGGGGTCTTCCTCTTTTTCTCTGACCCTCCATCCTACCCTGCATGACATC
>NW_006409094.1:227797-244881 GCF_000296735.1 Chrysochloris asiatica
CACTTTCAGTATTCTCCTCCAACACCATAACTCAAAGGCATCAATTCTTCTACGATCTTCCTTATTCACTGTCCAGCTTTCGCATCCATATGAGGTTACTGAAAACACAATGGCTTGATTCTCTGGGCAAAGTATTGAATGATGCAGAAGGCATCCAGAGAAGATGGAAGGAATACACAGAATCATTGTATCAAAAGGAAAAGGTTAATGTTCAACCATTTCAAGAGATAGCATATGAACAAGAGCCAATGATACTCAGGGAGGAAGTCCAAGGTGCATTGAAAGAATTGGCAAAGAACAAGGCACCAGGAATTAATGGAATAAAAATTGAAATCTTTCAAGAAAGTGAGGCAGCACAGGAGGCACTCACTCATCTCTGCCAAGAAACTTGGAAGACAACTATCTGGCCGACTGATTGGAAGAGAACCATATTTGTGCCTATTCCAAAGAGAGGTGACCCCACGGAATGCGGAAATCATCGGACAATCTCTTTTGATATCTCAAGCGAGTAAAGTTTTGCTAAAGGTAATACAGAAACAGCTACAATCAGAAAAGGGATTGTAGTCTATCATTTTTCTTGCAATGTCTTTGTTTCATTTTGGTATTGAGGCAATGCTGGCCTCTTGAAAGTTAAGAAGTATTCCTACCTGTTCTATTTTCTAGACGAGACTGCAGAGCTGGGATGCAGTTTCTTTATTGAAATATTGTTATCTAACAACTGAATTTCTTTTACCGATATCAGATTATTTCGATTAATTATTCTTGAATGAGTTTTGATAGTTTGTGCCTTTCTAGAAACTGGTCCATTACATCTAAGTTTTTAAAGTTATAGAGTTCATATTTCCTCATTATCCTTTTAATGTCTGTATGGGACAGTAGTGATACTCCTTCTTCCACTCCTGATATTAATTATAACTTCTTTTTCTTTAGTTTGGTTAGACATTTATCAACTTTCTTGATATTTTCAAAGAAGTAACTTTTGGTTACAGTAATTTTCTCTCTAAAAACCCAAGGGCCTTTTGGTTTCGTATTTCACTGATATCTGCTCTTATCATTATTTCCTTCCTTCTGCCTGTTTTGATTCTATTCCAGGTTTCTTTTTGTCTGTTTGCTTCTAAAAACAAGTTTTATTTAAATAGTTTAAATACATTACATAACATTTAAAACGGAAAGGGGGTAGAATAAAAAAAATTACTTCCCATGTCATTGGGCAGTTGTTGGTAGTAAGTTGCAAGCTCTCCAGCTAGCTATATGACCGATACATCAGTCTGAATTTGTTCCCTTGTCAAACATTTGACTCTGAAAGGTTGGCCTCACATCCTGGTTCTTTAGACATCCCTTAGCTAGGATGGTGGTGGTAGTGATGTGCCATAGAATCCATTCCGACTCATAGCGACCCTGTAATACGGTTTCCGAGGCTGCAAACCTTTACAGGAGCAGAAAGCCTCATCTTTCTCCCGTGAAACTGCTGGTAGTTTTGAGCTGCTGACTGTGAGATAAGCAACCCAACCTGTAACCACTACACTATGGTACATCTGGTTAATACAAAAAATAACCTTGTTTGTATTGAGGAAAGACGGCCTTTCCTAAGCTCTGCCCCCTTGTCAGGTTGGAAAACAAGGGGCTTTTCTTTGGCTACTACAGGCTCCCTCTAGTGGTACAGCTGCCGTACCCCATCTTCTCCTCTCAGCTCCACCCATGGCTGAGACATTTACCCTGAGAAAACGTCACTGTGACATTTTCTCAGGATAGTGGAGCTTCTGGCCACACACAGCCATCCTGGAGCGCTGACTTTGGCTAAAACATCATCATGCTAGTGCTTTGTTTCAGGTTGGGCACTTCCAGGCACCTACTGCTTGACCTCAATACTAGACAGCATGGCTCTTTTCAGTTTACTGTATGAAGGAGTTATACTAGTCCAAGTTAAAAGATAATCCCAGATGGCTACATTATACAAGCTGTGAGGTTTTAAATTCTTGACAAAGGACAGAGGGAACTTGTGTACTCATTGCATGGAAATCCTCACTTAAGCTTCAGTGAGTCACAAGCACATAAAACCCATGAACCTTTAACTGGTCATCTTTAGCCAGTTCGATCTCCACAAGGAAGTAACATATGTACGTGTGGTGGTTACCCTGTAGCTGAATTACTTCTCCATGTTCTGGATGCTCAATTATAGTACTATTACAGGCAAATTTCTTCTTAAACACCTTCACCCGTTTCTTTTAATAATAATCATCGGTGATCCCTTGGACAGTAATAAGAGTCTTCCTGCCATTTCGCTATCGAATTCTCATATGGATATAATCCTTCAGTCCCAAGAGGAAGCAGGTCATCACCCTTATTTGTATCAGCAATGTGGTCGAATGAATGGAGGTTCTGAATAGCAGACATACAATATGATTCCTTTTCCTCAGTGGAAACGTTCACGATTGTGTACTAGTTTAATTTTAAAACAGTCAAAGAACATACTTGTGGAATTTTAATTATTAAAAACTAGTGGCCCAGGAGGTGCTCTTGATGAATGTTTGTGTTGTTAAGTACCGTCCAGTAGGTTCTGACTCATAACTATCCTGTAGAGTTTCCAAGGAGTGGATGGTAAATCTGAAGTTCAAACCAACCTTGCGACCCAGTGCTTATTCTATAGCAACACACCAGGACTCCATAACACTTTGTTGTGGTGATGGTTAGGTGCCATCAAGTTGGTGCTAACTCACAGTGACCTTATGCACAGCAAAATGAAACACTGTCCGATCCTGGGCCAACCTCATTATTGTTGCCACGCTTGAATCCATCGATACTGCTACTTGGCCATTCCATCTCATTGGGGGTCTTCCTCTTTTTCTCTGATGCTCAACCTTACCGAACATGATATCCTTCTCCAACGACTGGTCCTTCCTGACAATACGTCCAAAATATGAGATATGAAGTTTAACTATCTTGGCCTCCAAGGTGCACTCTGGCTGTACTTCTTTCAACACAGATCTACTGGTTCTTTTGGCAGCCCATGGCACTTTCAATATTCTCCACCAACACAAAAACTCAAATGCATCAATTCTTCTACTGTCTTCCTTACTCACTGTCCAGCTTTCACATTCATATGAGGTTACTGAAAATACTATGGCTTGGGTCAGGTGCACCTTAGTTTTCAAGCTGACATCTTTGCTCTTCAACACTTTAAAAAGGTCTTGTGCAGCACATTTGCCCAATGCAATACGTCGTTTGATTTCTTGTTTGCTGCTTCCATGAGTGTTGATAGTTGATCCAAGAAAAACCTTAACACTTTAGAGTTATTTTTTTAAAGCATCAATCTTTTGTTCCATCATCAATAAAGCACAGACATTGACATATATAATATTTAATGTTCAAAGAAGTACTTCATTGTTAAGTGAAACTTACTTGTAATAGAGATCTTGAAAGAACACAAGGTGATTGTTCGCTAAATTCACAGAAAAAATCCTAACAGATACAATGAGAGAAAAAGCAATGTCATTAATAAATAAGACAATAGAAAAAAATGTTTGCATTTAAAGTATAATTTTTATTAGGCCCTGGAAATAGATCCCCTAGCAGAGTGAAAATATAACAAATAGTTAAAAGTCATCTCTACAAGAATTGTGCAATTTGCCAAAGGTACAAAAACTTCAGAACTTATTTTTGTTTAAAAAATACCCCATAATAGTAATTTGTAGATACCAATATTAAATTTGCATACCATGGAAACTCTAAGTCTATTATAACAGTTTACTATTGTTCAGAGTCCTCCATTGCAGCACAAGGAGCTCCTCACATAGCACACATATCTATAACTCAGAGGCACGTTTCCAGATCAAACTGATGTCCATTCAAGAAAGGCAGTATCACTGCTAGCCCTGAGAACCCTGGTGTCTTTATTGCACAGCATCACTAAAGTAGAGCGAAGTGGGGAAGAAGGGAGGAGGGGGAAGAGGGGTACTAAAAGGAAGTAGTAAAGACACAGACAGGTAGAGGAGGCAAGAGATTCCTCATAGCTCTTAACAACTACTCACTTTAGTCTTATCTAGTATGTTTTTATTATGGCAAAATATGTAACATAAACTTAACCATTTGAACCATTTTCAAGTATACCATTTAATGACATCATCCATGGTCACAGGAGTTGCCAGGTGGCACAAACATTATTTAAGAACAACCACAGGTTGGAAGAAAAGGCCCGACACTGCTTCAGAAAGTTCATCAACTTCAAAGGCAGGGTGCAGTTCGAGTGAGGCTCTACTGACACATATGTGGTCCCCATGAGTCAGAGTAACTTAACAGTAACAGGTTTTAACTGGTTAGAAAGACCTTACCGCTAATTTGGGGACTACAACTATATATCAATGCAATAATTAAGGATCAAAAAATTAGATGTAGCAGAAAGAATAAAAAAAAATTCTATCCTAATTCTAGATAGGCCACTGAAAGTCATCTAATTTGGTTACAACCTCTGTGACTCAATGAACGGAATTATCTCTATTATCTTAAGGAGGTACAGGACACAAAAATTTACCTAAAAAGGATGCTTATTCTAGTACTGAAACACAAAAAAATAATCTAAATATGAGTAAGTTGAAAACAAAAAAAACCCAATGGTATATGTTTACAATGGAACACGAGGCAGCTATTAAAATAAGGTAGAAATGTGTACATTTGTTAACAAGAACCATGTTTATGGTGTAAAGATTATCTTTTTTAAAAAGCAGGCTCTCAAACACTTATGGTCCCATTTTTGTATTAAAAAATATGTGTACACACATTCTGTAAAAATAAATGAAAACAATTCAGGGTTTAAATCCTCATTATTAAAACTTGGATGAGTTATCAAACCTCACTAAACTTTAGTTTTTTTCTAAAACAGATAGTATAAACTTTTTTTGAAGACTTAACTAGAATTTTTATACACACACAAACACACAGTGCTGCTTTGATGAAACACAAGTTTCATCAAAGCAGTTCCGACTCATAGCAACCCTGCGTAGGGTAGGTTTCAGAGGAGCAGCTAGTGGGTTTGAACCACCAACAACAGTCCGGTGCTTATCCTAAAGTGCCACACCAGGACTCCAAACACATAGTAAGAACTGTGAAAGCCAGAACCTATGTTTAGACATAAACCTGTTATAAAAGGAAAATGCAAATATTTTTCACCAACAGCAAAAAGAGGTAAGACTGCACCCTGTCAAAGGTGGAAAACTTGCACGACCCGGAAAACCAAGGCTATCTCATTGAGTTCTGGCCCTCACAGGGTTCCCTGTGCACATAAATCCAGGACACAGGACTTTTGAGGTTGAATCTTTGTGGAAGCAGGTTGCCGTACGTTCCTTTCTGCCTCACAGTACTTGGGTTCATTACTGTGGGACCTTCTGTTAGCAAACAGCCACCTAGCCACCACACTACCAGGGCTCCTCATATATGTACACTAGGGACTTTACAAAGCTCAAGGAAAATGGGAGTTCACAGCAATGGGATTTTTCCAAGAACGCTTTAAAGCCCTCCTTCTTATAACACAGTGTTTGGTTTTGAGCAAATACTCAATATATCTTGAATTTGGGTGAAAGAATTAAGGATAATCTATTTTGTTTACTTTTCAAGAAGAGAGCATGAACTACTCTCTAATTATAAAATATTTTTAAAAATTAGAAATGGATTATGATACAAAAGTGAATAATTGCCATCAGGAATGATTATGAGGGTTGGAAATGTAAAGGAGGGGAGTGATTGACTTTGCAGTCTAGGAGTGGAGGTCCCTGGGGCCATCAAGGGAGAAGAGGAGAGAGCGGGACCCTACCCTGACGCCAGAGATGAAGCGGCTGGGGACTTTAGATCCATTGAGGGAGAGGGGCTGTGTGCTGATGACTGGGGGGCAGGCTTGCTTTTGGTTGGTTGATGATGCACGGAGGAGACTGTAACCATGTCAATGAAATGATATACAATAGGATGAATGTAAAGCTAATTTTCTCCCATGTAAACTATCACATAATTCACAATAAAACATTAAAAAAAAAATACAAATGGATATGGCAAAAGTTACGTTACATACACTTTGTCACAATTAAAAAAGAAAACTATGTTGAATCCAAAATTCTTTTAAAACTTCTCCAGCTATTATAGAAAACAAGCATCTACCCTGGGGATAGCCAGTCTCTAAAAAGCGATACACTGTTCTGCCGTTAAATCAAAGGATACAGTCCAGAGGAAAGACTTGTACTTACCAAAATACAATGTAAATTTGTCAAATTGACAACTTCACAGACAGTTTTTATTCTGTCTATTAATCTTGCAAAATAGTTGACCATTTCTTCCCTTTTAATTATTTTTGCATAACGAGGGAAGGTGGGTGGGAGTAGCCTCTGGTTAACAAGGGGCTCAAAACCCATCATAATTGGATGATCTAAAAAGAAAAATATAAAACAGGTTAAGATTTTCAGTATGTCTCTGAATTTTAAACCTCAAATGCTATTAAATCAATCACAAATAAAAGCACCCAAAGAATCATTCTGACAGCTTCAGAAACATCTCCAAATTCTAATTATCTTAGCTTCTAAGCAGATTATATAATTTATTATTAATTTAGCAACACACACACATTTAAAAAATGACACAGACAGGTTTAATTACCTAAAAATGTTGGGGGAGAGGTATCCTATCTCAAAACGAGTGCCAAGAATGAGATAAAACAGGGCTAATAGCATGTACATTCACTCAAAAAGAAGCAAAGCTACATGAATCATAACATTGTAAAGAAAGCTAAAACAGGAACTCCAAAAATGTAGTCTTCTCTGTCCCTTAACTAGTAGAAGTGAAAAGTAAAATAAATTCAAGCTTAGCTACATTTGGTCCTTAGATAGAGTGATAAAAATCACTAATACCTTACAAAAACAGCTTATTACAATAATCAACCCTACCCTTAATCAATACAATTTCTCCATCACCATAAACTGAAACTCAGTATTCCATAAGCAATAATCCCTTTTGCTCCTCCCTCCTAGTAACCCTGGTAACCATTAGGAAACTGGTCTCCATACATTCACTTTTTTTTTTTTTAATGTGAGGTCATACAAATTTGACCTTTTGTGATTAATTTATTCACTCAGCATAATGTCTTTAGGCATCATCCATTCTGGAACACGTATCAAGACGTTATTTTTCCTACTGGCTGAGTTGTATTCCTTTGTTTATATACATTCATCTGTTGATAAGCATTTAGGTTGTTTCCAACCTTTTGGCTATATTGAATTGCTGTTGTTAAGTGCCGTCGAGTCGTGTCTGACCCATAGCGATGCTGAACAGGGTTTCTGAGGCTGTAAATCTTTACAGGAGTAGAAAGCCTCATCTTTCTCCCGTGGAGCAGCTGATAGTTTCGAACTGCTAACCTTGCAGTTCGCAGCCCAATTCGTAACCACTGTGCTACTACCAGAGCTCCTTTTAGCACTGCAAAAAAAAGTTTCTGAGTCTCTCCTTTCAAGTCATTTGGGTATATCGCTAGAAGTGGAATTAGGAGTCCTGGTGGCGCCAAGGGCTAAGGCATCAGACTGCAAAGTCATTTGAACTGCAAGGTTGGTGGTTCAGGCTCACCAGCTTCTCCCTGGAAACCCGAAACAGGATCGCGATGGGTCAGAACTGACTCTACAGCACTTAACAACAATGATAATTATAGGGGCCCTGGTAGCATAGTGCATTATGCGTTGGGCTGCTAACCCCAAAGTCAGAAGTTCAACCCCACCAGTGGCTTCACAGGAGACACATGAGGCCATCTGCTACTGTAATCATTTAGTCTTGGAAACCTGAAGGAGCATCCCTGACTGTGCCCTATAAAGAGTTGCTAAGAGTCAGAATCAGCTCAATGACAGTGAGATGAGAGGCAGCTCGATGTTCAGTTTTCTGAGGAACCACTATACTGTCTTCCAGAATGGCTACACCATTTCACATTTCCACCAACGGTTCCAATTTACCAACATCCTCACAAATATGTGTTACTTTTTTATTTTCACCATTCTAGTAGAAATGAAGTGGTAGCACATTGTGCTTTTCATTTCCATCTTTCTAGCTGCACCGCAGGATAAGCAAGCACTGGACACAAAGTCAATAGTTCAAACCCACCAGAGGCTCTGTAAGAAAAAGATGAGACTTTCTGGTCCCGTAAAGATGTATGACCTCAGAAACCATATATAAGCCTTCTACCTTGACTCTATACTTAAGAGTCTTCCAGTTGCAGTGTATTATGAACTATTTTTATATGACCTTTCTAGCCCTGGTCTTGTTCCTCCCTCAAAGTGATTAAGACTTATGTAAATTGAGTGATTTATGGTCCACCAAGGGTTTGTAGTTCTGGTGGGAGGGTCATGACAAGAAATTGCTAATAATTAGGTTTACAAAAGGTAAACCACTGCCCAGAGGTTCAGAGGACCTTGCCACCATTAACACAAGTCTTGAGCGGAACATGTCCTCTGGACCAAGGATCCAAGGTCCCTGTGCTAAGAACCTACTAATGCAGAAAAATGCTGAAACACTGCCCATAAAGGACAGAGGTCTGAGTGTGCCTACTGCAGTAGGCATGGCTGGGGCCCCTCGAGGACAGCAAGGTGTCACAAAAGCCCCATCAGCACAGGGAGAGTGATGGGCGGCAGCCGCAGAGACCAGTGTGGGAGCAGCAGCAGACAAGAAGCCTTGGGAGCCGTGGAGGCCCTCAAGCAGCATGTTGGTCAGTCATCAGAGGCAGCAGTAGTACCATGAAAGCAGCATCTGACATGGGACCTGAACTACGGCATCAGATGAACATGGTAGTTTGTGAAAGAGTAAGCATTTCTCCTTTTGGAAATTTATTATTATTATATATTGTCTGCCTCCTATAAATAAGAACAATGGCTTTCATTGGCCAACACCAAGTTAAAGATCTCATGTGTCCAGTTCAATCAATCACAAAATAACGTAACACCCAGAGCATCACAGAATGTCAGTGGGTGTATGTGTCTCATTCTGACTGGTCTGGAAGTTTGAGGCAGTCTGTTTATATGTGCAACACAGACAGACAGACATGTACATGCAGGTATGAGCTTACTTTTACAAAGGAGTCCTGATATGGCACTGTAAGATAAGCACTGCATTAATCACAAAGCTGTGGTTCAAACCCAGCAGCCACTCCTTGGTAACCCTATACAGGGTTGCTATGAGTTGGAACCAACTCAATAGCATTTAACAACAACTCTTATGTAAGTTCCAATTTAATGGCTGAGTCCAAGATTAATATCCTTAACCAACAACCTTCTGAGTTTCAGGTATATTATTTCCAACTATTTAACAGACATTTCATTCTTGATTATCTCATAGCACCTCAAAAGGCATGTGTCTCTAAATAGTAAAGAATGTCAGCCTTGATCATTATCCTCTTTTAATAACTATGTTGTTGTGTTATGTGCTGTGGAGTCAGTTCCGACTCATAGCGATCCTGTACTGGGTTTCCGAGGCTGTAAATCTTTACGGGAGGAGAAAGCCTCATCTTTCTCCTTTGGAACAGCTGGTAGTTTCGAACTGCTGACCTTGAGGTTCGCAGCCCGATTCGTAACCACTATGCTACCAGAGCTCCTTAAGAACTATGTATATGGTATAAAATTGACAATGTTGTTGTGTTGTTAAGTGCCATCAAGTTGGTTCCAGCCCATAGTGATCCTGTACAGGGTTTTCAAGGAGTGGCTGGAGAGGCTTGAACCACCTACCTTGCAATTCAAACCAACTTTGCAGTCTGACTCATTAGCCCAGGGCGCCACACCAGAACTTTGTTGGATAAGCAACTTAGGGGATAGTGAATTTATGTTAATGGAGGGAGGACACTTTGGAAAAGGAGGGGGTGAATGGCTGCACAACTCGACAAATGTAATCAACTCCACTGAACTGTTCATGCAGAAACTGTTAAATTGTTGCATATGTTTTGCTGTGTATATCCTTATCAACAAAAAAGAAATTTAAAAAATTATATACAAAATTTATAAATGGAAATTGGAGATGTCTGTACAACATGATGAACATAATTAATGTTCCTCAAATTAATTGTACATGTAAAAATGTTTGAAATGGCAAGTATTTCTTATGTATATATATTCTAAAACCTTTTTTGTTTTTTAAAGGCATGTGTTTAAAAACTATTTGTATACTTTCCTTAAGATTGTTTCTAGGAGCCTTGGTAGTGCAAGAGGGTAAGCACTCAGCTGCTAACCAGAGGTTGGTGGTTCAAACCCATCCAGCAGCTCCACGAGAGAAATAACGAGCTGTTACTGTTCAGGTTACAGCCAAGAAAACTTTACGGACGGTTGTAGTCTGTCATGTGGGATTGTGATGAGAGAATCAACTCGATGACATCAAACAAGATGCTTTTTCTTAGCAACATGACCAACTAGCCTCATGACTACTTAACCAAGAAAGCTCCTGGTCTCTTCCCACCTCCTCACCTGCTTTAGTCAGTCAACAAGTCATAAAGATTCTATCATCTAATTTCTACCAACCAGTCTCTTCTCTTCAGTCGTACTGCCACTGCACTAGCTTAGCTAGGGTCCCTGTTACTGGTTGCTTTCTCATAAATCAACTACACTGCTGCCTCACTTCTTTTATCTAAAATACAGTGTGATTTTATTTTCCTACACTATTCTTATATATAGGAGCTCTGGTAGCGTAGTGGTTATGAATCGGGCTGTGAACCTGAAGGTCAGCAGTTCGAAACTACCAGCAGCTCCGCGGGAGAAAGATGAGGCTTTCTACTCCCGTAAAGATTTACACCCTCGGAAACCTTGGAAACCTTGTACAGGGTCGCTATGGGTTGGAATCGACTCGTCGGCGCTTAACAACAACAACAACAACATTCTTATATATATTAAAAAGTACAAAATCTTTAGTAGGGTATTTTCCTGCCATCCTATTGGGGGAGGGGGGGGAATCTGTATTCCAACAGAAAATTGTACACTGTCTGGTTGACTCTAGAGGAACTGCATTACAAGTCTACAGATGTTCTAACTGGTACACATGCAAATTTTGACCTGTCTCATACAGGTTCAATTGATTGCCCCTGCTTCTATGCAAAAAGAGTTTTACCTCCATTTCCAATTTACTTCAACAATCCATTACTCCAATAAAATCTGTGCTTTTAATATTTTTCACTGAACAAGTTATAACTCCTGCCTTTTTAATCTCATTAAATGTTGGAGTCAAGTGCTACTGAGTCGGTTTCAACTCATAGCAACCCTGTACAGGGTCTCCAAAGAGCGGCTGGTGAGTTGAACCACTTAAATGGTAGTTTGCACTTCAGTGCTTATCCTACATCAACCTTGTAGAACCAACCTTGCAGTCCAGTGCTTTACCACACTGTGAGATACCAGGACTCCAACTCATTAAACAGTTTTAAAAAATCCTTAGCAATGCTCATTTTAACATCTGTGGCGCTGTGGGATAAAGAACTGGACCACAAGATTGGTTTGAGCCACAAGGTCAGCAGCTCAAACTCACCAGTCGCTTCTTGAACCCTATACAGGGTTGCTATGAGTGGGAGCCAATTCAACAGCACTTAACAACAATGAGTCATGAATTTATCTTTATCAGAAAATTACCTTTTAATACCCTCCAGCACCATAGGCTGCAGTGAGCACTGTGAAAATATCATGCTCTCTTATGCCTCTTGATTTTGCACATACCATTCTCTCACCTGTAAAGCCTAGCCCTCATTCTGAGCCTGGGAGACCTGACACAGCTCGGGTGCCCCATCTCCTCCCTGGTTCTCCCGCCCACAGTACTGTGTATACGCCACTACTGCACCATCTTTGTGGGATTACATCATTTGTCTCTCTCTGAAAGCAGAGTTCAGGTTGTGCTCCAAACATCTAAATGCCTGACTCATAACAGACATTAGGTAAACGTTTGCTGAATCATAAGATAAAAATGCTCAAAATGAAACAAAGCCTGTTATCACTATAATAAAATAATCTGAATTTCTCATAGTTCATGACCTAGAACTAAGGTAAAAGTAGAACCGACAATGTTATAAGAAGCTTCTTTACAATGCCAACATGAATACATTTTGGGTCTGAAAGACCAAAGGGACAGAATCCAGATACTTAAACAGTGGTGTTGTTGTTAGGCTCCATCAAGTTGGCACTGACTCACAGTGACCTTATGCACAACACTGCACCATCCACACAATTGTAGTAACGCTTGAGACCATAACCCTTATATTCCCACAAACATTGTAACATTTAAAAGTATTACCTAGAAATGTTCTTAACACATGCAATTATAGGCTTTAAACTATAAGATAAATACATTACAGTCAATTCGTGACATATAAATTATAATGGAAAGAAGTAAATATTAATGGGAAATGAATAGTGATTATAGTATGAAAAATAACAATACGAAATAGTAATTAATGTTTTAAGCTAATTTAGCTGTTATACACATTGTATGAAGTTCTGGTGTGTCACTGTAGCATTGGCACTGGACTTTGAACCACAAGGTTGGCAGTTCAAACCCATGAGCTGCTCCTTAGAAACCCTATGTAGGGTTGCTATGAGTCAGAACTGACTCGATGGTACTGCAACAACAACAACTGAACAACACAGGGAAGGAGAGGTTAGGGGTACCCTGTACAACTGAAAACACACATACAACTTCTGACTCCCCAAAAGCCTAAGAAATTGGCTACGTTGAGGTCTTATCAATAACAAACAGTTGATAAAATGTACATATTTATTACCTATAGTATATAAAGGAGTCCTGGTGTAATGCTGTGGGTTAATGCGCCAGACTGCAAAGCCGTTTGAACTGCAAGGTCGGCGGTTCAAGCTCACCATCTACTCCTTGGAAACCCTGTACAGGGTCGCTATGGGTTGAAATCAACTCGATGGCACTTGACAACAATAAAAATAGTATATAAAATATGCTATATGTATATGTATGCTGCTGTAGGATAAGCATTGGAGTGTTAACTGCAATGTTGGTGGTTCATACCACCAATTGCTCCTTGGAAACCCTATACAGGGAGACAATGAGAGTCAGAACTGAGTGCCAGCACTTTACAACAACATATACATAACATACAAAATATGTGTTAATCAATTGTTACACTATTGGTAAGGCCTCTGTATTATATGAGGAGTCCTGATGTGGCACTGGAGGATAAGCACTGACGGTTAACCACAAGGTTGGCGGTTCAAACCCACCAGCCACTCCTATGAAACCCTATGCAAGGCTGACATGAGTCAGAACCAACTCAACTGCACTTAACAACAACAAATGTATCATATGAAAGAGCTACAAAAGTTTGTGGGAAGACTCCATTGCCTTTTAAATCCATTTTTCCACTTAAGTTTCTGAAGCCTCCTGTATACTGTATCCAAATGAAAGCTTCATTTTTCAATACGAGAGAAAAGGGCTTTTGATTAAGTGCATGGTTTATGCTCCTGCGTATAACTGCAACAACAGCTTCACAGATTTCTTTTTCTTCTTTCAAAATGGATATTATACGGAAATGGCAGGCAATCACGGCTGCAGACCTCAATCTACAGCTCATATCAAGCAATCCAACTTTTTCTTGTAATGTCATGATCTTTCTCTGCTTCTTGGGAGCACTTCCATCATCATTTGTGGTACGTACTATGGGTACCATGGTGTTATTCAAGATTTATGGTATTGCACTAAACATAATGAAAAATACGTGAGAAAGGTAAGAAATTATTTGTTGCAGTATGTAGTTTACAGGTAAATTGAGCTGCTCGTTGCAGAGATGATCAACATCACACAGCATTAAAAAAAAAAAAAGCAGCAATGTATAAATAGGCCTGTGCAGTTCAAACCTCTATTGTTCAAATGTGAACTGCATTTATTTAGCAGCATCCCTACCATCTACCCTCTAGAAGTCAGCTGCGCTTTTCCTAAGTGTGAAATCCAAAAATGGCTTTAGACATTGTCAAATATCCTCTGGGGGACAAAAAACATGCCAAATTAAGGAACTCTGATCTAGATAAATATAATAAGCGATTATAAATCAGGTGTAGAAGTCCTAGTGTGACGCTGTAGGTTAATGTGCTGGACTGCAAGATTGGTTTGAACCACAAGGTTGGAGAAGTTCATGTACAGGGACTTTGTAACCAGCACTAGAAAGCTGGTTTTTGGTTTTTAATCTCTTAAAAAAGAATAACTACCGACAAAGTAAACTTTAAGATAAAAACCAGCATAAGAGACCAAGGACACTATCTTATGATCAAAGGGTCAATTGAGCAAGACGGCATAACCATAATAAATATATACACACCCAATGAAAGAGCACCAAGATACAAGATGCAAACCTTACTGGAACTGAAGAAAGAAATAGATCAATCTACAATTATAGTGGGAGATTTTAACACACCACTCTCAAAAACGGACAGAACAACCAGAAAGAAACTCGACAAAGTTACAGAGGAACCAAACAACACAACCAATCAACTTGACCTCATAGATGTATACAGAGCATTCAATCCAACAATAGCACAATATACATTCTTCTCCAGTGCATATGGAACATTCTCCAGAATTGACCAAGTGTTAGGTCACAAAGCAAGCCTCTATAAATTTACAAACATCAAAATTCTACAGAGCATATTCTCAGACCACAATGTTATAAAGCAAAAAATCAACAATAAGAAGACCAAGGCAATAAAGTTGAATACATGGAAACTGAACAACACCCTGCTGAAAAGCGACTGGGTAGTAGAAGAAATTAAACATGAATTCACAAAGTTCCTAGAAACAAACAAGAATGGAACGTATCAAAATCTTTGGGACACAGCGAAAGCAGTGCTGAGAGGACAATGGATTGCAATAAATGCGCACATCCAAAAAGAGGAAAGAACCAAAACAAACACATTAACACAGCATCTTCAACAATTAGAAGCAGATCAGCAGAGGGAACCTACAGTCAACAGAAGAAAGGAAATAATAAAGATAAGAACAGAAATAAATGAGATGGGAAACCAAAAAACTATAGAAAGAATCAACAGGACAAGAAGCTGGTTCTTTGAACGATTAATAAAATTGACAAACCATTGGCAAAACTAACAAAAGAAAAGAGGGGAGGACACAAATAACTTGCATTAGAAACCACATGGGTGAAGTCATAACAGAACCAAACAAAACAAAAGGATAATAACAGAATACTATGAAGAGTTGTACTCCAACAAATTCGAAAACGTAAATGAGATGGATTTATTTCTAGAAAAACATGACCTACCTAAACATACTCAGAATGAAGTAGAAAACTTGAACCGACCCATAACAAAAGAAGTATTTGATCAGGTCATCAAAAAATCCCAACCAACAAAAGTCCAGGCCCAGATGGCTTCACCATCTATTCACCAAGCATTCAGGGAAGAACTGTCACCAATTCTACTCAAATTATTCCAGGATATAGAAGAGGATGGAAAACTCCCTAATACTTTTTATGAAGCAAGCATAACCCTCATACCATAACCAGGGAAGGACATCACTGAAAAAGAAAACTATATACCAATATCCCTCACAAACACAGACACAAAAATTGTCAACAAAATCCTAGCCAACAGAATCCAACAGCACATCAAAAAAATTATACATCATGACCAAGTGGGATTCATAAAGGGATGCAAGGATGGTTCAACATCAGAAAAACCATCAACGTAATCCATCATATAAATAAGAAAAAGGAAAAGAACCACATGATCTTAGCGATTAATGCAGAAAAGGCATTTGACAAAATCCAACCACAAGGTTGGATAAAACACTCAACAAAGAGGGAACTGAAGGGAAATTCCTCAACATAATCAAGAGCATGTATACAAAACCAACAGCCTACATCACTCTCAATAGAGAGAAACTGAAAGCCTTCCCTCTGCGAACAGAAACCAGACAAGGTTTATCACCACTCCTATTCAATATTGTGCTGGAAGTTTTAGCAAGAGCTATACAGCATGACAGAGAAATTAAAGGCATCCAAATTGGCAAAGAGAAAGTAAAACTTTCCTTATTTGCAGATGATATGATCCTATACATAGAAAACCCCAAAGTCTCAGTAAAAGAACCACTAGACCTCATCGGAAGATTCAGCAAAATGGCAGGGTATAACATCAACCTAAAAAAATTAGTTCAATTTCTCTACAGCAACGATAGCACTGAAAAGGACATTAGGAAAGCAATACCATTTACAATAGCCGCACAAAGGATGAAATATTTAGGAATAAATGTAACCAGAGAAACAAAGGATTTATACAAAGAAAATCACAAAACACTACGACAAGAAACCAAAAGAGACCTACAGAAATGGAAGAACATACCATGTTCCTGGATAGGAAGACTCAACATCAAGAAAATGTCAGTACTGCCCAAAGCAATTTACACATACAATGCAATCCCAATCCAGATTCCAACAACATTCTTCGAAGAGATGGAAATGACAATTACTAACTTTATATGGAAAGGAAAGAGACCCAGGATAAGTAAAGCACTGCTTAAAAAGAAGAACAAGGTTGAAGGTCTCTCACTCTCGGATTTCAAAACTTACTACATAGCTACAGCGGTCAAAACAGCCTGGTACTGGTACAATGAAAGACACATTGATCAATGGAACAGAATTGAGAATCCAGAAATTAACCCAACCACATAGAGCCAAATAAATGATTTTCAACAAAGTTCCTAGGCATATTGCATGGGGAGGAGACAGTCTCTTTAACAAATGGTGCTGGCAGAACTGGAAAGCAATATGTTAAAGACTGATACAAGACCTTTGCTTCATGCCGTATACAAAAAATAAATTCAGCATGGATTAAAGATCTAAATATGAATCCCAAAATTATGAAGGCCATCAATGAAAAAATAAGGACAAATGTGAGGGTGCTATTTCAAGGCACATATAGACTACCAAACATTTTGAAAAGTACACAAACAAAAACAGACAAAATAGATAAGTGGGACATACTAAAAATTAAAAACTTACGTGCATCAAAAGACTTCACCAAAAGAGTAAAAAGGGAACCCACAGAATGGGAAAAAATCTTTTGCAATGACACATCAGACAAGGG
>NW_006409094.1:245091-278717 GCF_000296735.1 Chrysochloris asiatica
AGAGGACAACAAATGCTGGTAAAGATGCAGAAAGACTGGGACCCTCCTACATTGTTGGTGAGAATGCAAAATGGTCCAACCACTCTGGAAAGCAATATGGCGCTTCCTCAGAAGGTTGGAAATAGAAATACTGTATGACCCAGCAATTCCTCTACTTGATGTTTACCCACAAGAAACACAAACCATAACACGAGTAGATATATGCACACCAAAGTTCATAACAGCACTATTTACAATAGCAAAAAATGGAGACAACCAAAATACCCATCAATTGAAGAATGGACAAACAAACTGTGGTACATACACATAATGGAATACTACGCAAGCCATCATCATATAACATGGATGAACCTTGAGAACATTATGCTGAGTGAAATCAGTCAATCACAAAAGGAGAAATACTGTATAAGACCATTATTGGAAAAGACTAAGAAAAAGAACCCACCCAAAAGGGGGCGGGGGGATATCTACATAAATAAGTGCTGATCACCAGTATGTATGGGATGAGAGGTGGGGAGGGGAGGGGAAGAAAGAGCACAGGGTAGGGAATAGACATAGGAGAGCCTGGGAACCCAGGGGGCCTGGCAGTACACAAGAAGGGGATGGGGTAAAAGAAGAACAAGGTGGGCAGGAGAACTGTTGGGCAGGTTCGCATAGGCTTAAGTGGGACAGAGGTAAATGACGAGGTATGCACGACCCTGGAATAACAGGGCTTCAGGATACAGGGATTGAGGCATGGCTTGAAAGGGGGAAAAGAGGGGAATAATGTTAGGATGCTTGGCTGTGTTTTCATTCTTGGACTCCCTTGCCTATCACTGTGAAATACACACTTGGGACGGGGGGAACAGCCAGAAACATCACAACAAAAAATATGTGGGCCCGTCTTCAGCTTATAACTAAGTGGAATACCTTACGGGGTGACAGGACACTGCCCAGAACCAAAATGGTAGGGGGACTATGATGGCTGGGGACACGGAACTCAGGGAGGGAGAGGAGCTGTTTGCTGACAGCAAGGGGGGTGCCTGTGGGGTGTATCCTTTGGTTATTTGATAATGCACAGAGGGGATTTTAATCATTACAATGCAAGTGGGACAGAGGCAAATAATGATGTATGCAAAACCTTGGAACTCTGGGATACAGAGATTGAGATATGGTTTGAATGGGGAAAAGGGGAGAGATAATGTTAAGATGTTTCGCTGTTTGTTGAATCTTGGTTTCCCTGGCATACCACTATAAAATAGACATTGGAGGGGGAGAGAAAGGAATAGCCAGAAATACCACCATAGAAAGTTTTAAAGTCCATCTTCTACCTATAACTGCTTGGAATACCTAAAATGGGGCTAGAACTTGCCCAGTGAAGGAGGGTTCCTGCAAAGCCTTTGCATTGCATAAGACCATAGGTGGAATCCTGATCCTCATCCAGAACCTTTTGAGGTGGGAAATTTCCACTGAAAGGACAAGCAGACCAGCCTGGAATGGCTAGAAGAAACAGAAGATACTTCTTGATAGAAAGAATAGCAGGAAAAATAAAAACAGTAACGGCAGTTTCACTGACTTCTACAAGAGCAAGCAAAGTCATTTGCGAGGGAGCCATCAAGATAAGTGGTCAGGTCCCCTCAGGGCAAATCCCCTTCCAAGACTAAGATTCAAGGGGAATATACGAGTAGACATGTGGTCTTGCTGCTGAGCACTTTGGTCACAGATAAGGGGAATTAGGGGAAAATGAAGTTGTGTGCTAAGTCTGACTATGTTCAATAGACTCGTCAACCCGGGTGGAAACCTGGTTGGCCAGTAGTATGGCAAGACCTGGGAATTCCTGGGCCCAGGGACAGGGACATGGCCACAGAGGACTAGAGTGGAGAGTGAAGGGTCTGGATGAGTGAGGAGAGATGCACAAGAACATCCATACTTGCAGACAGTACCCATCTGACCTGGCTTCAATGGCTGAATGACCAAAACTCAACTAGAGGAAGAAAGAAGAAAAAAAAGAGTAATCTGCTATAATTTGATGAACTGACCTATGCTTGTGGATGTAGTAGCTTAAAAGAGGGAACGAATCTTTACAGCAAGGATCATTCCCACCTCCTCAGTACACAGGGTTGACAGGGATGGGCAACTTAGACACTGGCTACCCAAAATGGGGGGGTTACAAAGGCACGAAGTAACTGGCTTACAAGCTTTCAAGAGAGAGCATTGTTTTAGAGAATACGGGGAAAGGTAGAATCTCCATTGAGTGGTTTCCAACCTGTCTGGGCAAAGCTGGTAAAAGGAGATGGGGATAAGACTCTTGTGGTTCATTAATGAATATTTGCTATCAGGACTGACTGTGAGTGTTGCAAATGTAAAGGTAGACGTTTTGTAACAAAAGGAGAGGAGTGGCTGATTGCAGTCCAGGGGCAGAGGACCCTGGGACCATCAAGGGAGAAGAGTAGCATGCAGGACCCTATCCAGATAAGCAGTGATGCCAGAGATAGAGGCAGAGACTATGATGTGGTGAGAACAAGCGGCTGTGGACTCTGGACTCTGGGAGGGAGAGGGGCTGTGTGCTGATGGTCAGGGGGCAGGCTTGTGGGGTACACCCTTTGGCTGTTTGATGATGCATGCAGGGAATTGTAAACATTTCAATGAATAAAAATAAGATAGGATGAATACAAAGCTAATGTTCTCCCATGTAAACTATCACATAATTCACAATAAAAACTTAAAAAGACAATTGCTACACAGTATCTAAGACATTAATTCAATGGAAACTATTTATATAAAGGTAAATTGTTCCATTTGCTTTAAGGTGTAATTCATAAATAATTATCTACTGAGTACCTACAATGTGTCAAGTACTATAGAGATATACCAATAACAAGGTTATCCTTGTTATTGGTAACATACAAAATGTTATAGAAAGACAAATAAGCAATCAATTAACAATGTGCTAAACTGATGTTGGAAAACAGACATGTATAAGGTGCAGTGAGACCACAGAAAGAATACATAGATCTGCTGGCAGAGTCCGGGAAGACTTGTATCGGAGGTGATGACCTCTCAGGCAAAGTAATAAGGGGAAGAATGTACAGCTCACACCACAGCAGAATCAACAGACAGGATGAAGTCTGGGCCAAGTTGGGTGGTACTATGATTTTCATCTAGAATTTTTGTTTTTAATAAAAGAACACCAAACACTCAAAACAGCAAAATAACACAAGGTTCAGATGGACTGACTTAAATGAAATTTTAGAAGAAATCAAACAGTACATATTCTAAATGAGAAAAAAGAGTAGAAACAAAATGAACAATTACCTCCTTTTGTGGTATCATTCTGGGCCTGGATGCCATGATGCAATGAATTATGAATGGCAGACAGAAGATCTGCTGCTTGAACCATCAATTTTTGAGCTTCTGCAACAGCACTGGTCTAGTAAATAAATTACCAAAAAAATTCTTACATATTCTGTCACTGAAAGATATTCATTAAATAGGAAACTCCTATAAACAATAATGAAATGTAATGCTAATTGTAATGACACTGGTTTTCACTAACTATTCACTTAATAGGATGCCCAGATCCTATTAAGATAGAAATTATTTTTTACTCACATCTGTTCTCTTATAGGATTTTTTTTTTTTTTTAAGAACACATTTCTGGTTTATTCTGTTAATCTTACATTTACAAAAAATAGAGATGCAGGAAATTGGAAAATTTCAACATTTCTCCTCTCTCATACATCAAGGTGATAAATATAAAATTGCCAAAGTGAGGTCAATGGTAATGATTGGATCTCCTACTTACCAAATATTAACTGTCTACAAATTAGTCTATAACTGACTTAGTTCATGCAAATATACACAAAAGATAAAATAACCAAGCATTTGCTTTTGGTTCTATATAAATCTAATAATTATTTGTTAGCTGCAGGAAAGAATAGGCCTACCTAGAATTTCCATTTTCTCTTTTCAATTCCCAATATAAAAGACAACCCACAAGCAACTTCAGCTTCTATTATTTCATTCATGAACAAATAATACCAGTAAATATCATTTTAATCTCAACAACAGACATGCATATGAGATGCAGTAAAATGCAAAAATTGATGTGAATTTTCAGGAAAATTATCAGTGGCACATGGACACTCTGGTGTAAACACACTAAATGTTGAAAGTTATGTATGTGCCAGGGTCCTGGTGTGGCACTGTAGGATAAACACTGAATTGCAAACATTAAGGTTGGCGGTTCAAACCCACTAACCACTACTTGGCAACTCTACACAGGGTCACAGTGAGTCAGAACCAACTTGACAGCATTTAACAACAACAAGAACATGTATTTGTCAAGAGGAACATTTCAATCAGAATCCTCAGAACTACTTCAAGACATTCCATCCAAAAACCACTAAAACAAAAAAGGACAAATTGTTGTAATGCTCTCACCTCCTTCTTAGTAAAGGCTATAAGCACTGTCAGTAACACTCGAGTAAACTTCACTCTGCTGAAGACTGCTAAACACTGTTGATGCTAAAAACAAGAAAGAACCGAGAGTTCTAAAATGCAAAACCTGGCAAAGAAGTTTCACTTTAAACCATTTTAATGCTGAAGTCTCAATGTCAATAACTTACTACATTGCAAACACCTTCACTGATAGACACTTAAATGCCTGAAAACTAAGATTCAGAAAACATAATTAAACAAGTCTCGAAACTACCAGCTGTTCCGTGGGAGAAAGATGAGGCTTTCTGCTCCCGTTAAGATTTACAGCATCGGAAACCCTGTACAGGGTTCGCTATGAGTCAGAACCGACTCCACGGCACATAACAATTCTTTTGAAATAGAAACATTAAAAGAGCTTCTGTAACAACAATAATGATGTTTTTCCCTATAAATAATTAGCACTATTGAAAACAAAAGACTTAATTAGCATGTTTTTTTAAAAAAAGGGTCAAATAATAAGTACAATAAACAGGGTCAGAAATTTTTAGGTTCAGCAACTTTGATCCTATGCAAGCTCCTGAGTTTCACCATGCTCTGATGCTCCTTCTAGAAACAATCATTTTCCGGCCTTCCTACTTCACAAAAATACTTGAAGAGCTCTGAAATCATGTATTTGAAAGAATTATATTATCATTCTATTAAAATAAACACAAGGGAAATAAAATCCCTTGTAAGGTCCAATTTTTAAAGAAATACCTTCAAAAGGGCTTCCATAAATTATAATGCAGTTCATAAAACTACAACATTAAGAGGTAGACTTCTCTGATATTATCTACCAGAAAATAAGTTCAATTACTTCTAGTTCAACTTCTGGGTCTCTTTCTTCTCCTTGTCGACTTCGAGTACTCTAAAATTTTTAAAAAAGGTGAATTAAAACAAACATAAACCTGTAGAAGTATCAGATTGCAAATATACAAAGGAAAGCACTAATTAATTTGAGCATACACAGAATCTATTTTAAAAATTTCTATTAAGATGTGCTTATTAATGTTTTGTTTCCTCTATTAAATCAATTTACTGACAGTTCATTTTGATCTAAGTTATAAAAAGCACACAAAGGGATCAGGAATTACAACAAAGAAAGTCATCAAAAAAACCAAAATAGCATAAGCAAAATACATATGTATAAAATACTACTTTGCTTTATTTGTTGTTGTTAAGTGCCATCTTTGCTTTGTAAGTATCTATTAATTGAAAGTCCCGATGCTCTCAAAACTGGTTAGAAAAGAAACAGTAATGTCTACAAATCATATCATAAAAGTAAATTCACACACACACACACACACACACAAAAAAAAAAGTAAATTCACAATACTGATCTGTTCTACACTAAAATACAAAATATGTTTTCAATGCAAGAGTAATACATGAATTAACTATTTAATGTGACAAAATTCCACAGGAACATCTGGTGGAGTATCTAGGTTCTAGGCCTGGAGCTGCCGCTGACCTGTGACATGCCCTTAAGTAAGATTCCAAGAGATTACTTAATTCCTTTGAGGCTTCTTTCCCTCATCTAAAAGTGGGACAAAGTATATATGTAATAAATGATTTCACTGAATAATAACAGGTATTATTATAAACAAGGTAACAATATAAAAATGCTTTGACAATCATACTGCTATACACCTTAAAAGAAAAAAACACAGAAATGTGATTTATTTTCTTTTTCTAATTTCCATATAAAAACCAAATTATTAAAGGCACATATCAGAAGGATGTCATTAAAAAGACTAGACTTCTACTCTTACCAGAGTTAGGATACCACGATTTACTAAAACACCTACTATGCACTAGCCACCTACTCATTATCAAAGCCACAAAGGTGAAGAAGATAGTCATTATCTTTGAGGAACTCTACAAGGGGTAAAAAATGCTATTTTTTAGAATACAGCATTCCAAAACACCAGCAAAATTTGGAAAGACTGAAAAGATTACGAGCACTATACTTAATAACTTACAATTAATATTGAGTAATTTCAGAAAGTCCTCCTGCACTCTTCAAATTCATTATTTAAAAAAAAATAAAAAAGAATATAAAGGAGGACGGTGGCCTTATCTATGCTAGCTATTTGCAATTAGCTAAAATTAACCTGACACATAAAAAGAATATCAAAACTCTGGACAAAAGAGAAAAAAAAATCAATACCTTTACTCTTCTTTGCATGTCATCTTCCACATCTTTTAGCATGCCTAGAAAGGGAAACACTGAGTTTAAAAAGGAAACAAATCAAAATGGAAAATTTGGAAATTAACTTTATAAATGGTTTTACCTGTAACTCGAAGATCTGTCACACTATTAGCCATTTTAAACCCATAAGTCATTGACTGAAAATCTTCCTACAAAGAAAAAGAATAATTAGGCCCTTGAACAGTAGCCAAACCACCGTTAAATCTCTCTTATAAAATTACAATTTTTAAAATAAGAAAATGGTAAGTGAATGCCATCCTCCTTGTTTAAAATCAAAGAAGCCTTCAAAGTTTGCGGAAATATTCCATTATCTTTTAATTTCATTTTCCATGAACTTTTTGAATTCTCATACTGCTATCATACATCCAAGCTGTCCTTATAGGAATACACTTTTAATACCATATTCCAATGGTGTCTCTGGAGTCCTGATGTGACTATGTGTAATAAATACTGGACTGCTAACCACAAGATTGGAGGTTCGAAACCCTCTACAGGGTCGCTATGAGTCAGAACTAGCTTGAAGACTCTTAACAATTTTGTCTCTGCCCTCAATTTCAAGTGCTGGTCCTAAGACAATCGAAGCATACCTGCGTTTACTATGTTCATTTTCAAAGAATAATATTAATTATAGCTTCAAATAGAAATAATTCACACGAAGTTGTTGCTGTTATTGCTAGGTGCCATTAAGTTGGTTCTGAATCATAGTGACCCTATGCACAACAGAAGGAAACACTGTCTGGTCCTTCACCACTCTCATAATCACTGTTAAGCTTGAGCCCATTGTTGCTGCTGCCATGCCAACCCATCTCCTTGGGGGTTGTCTTTTTCTCACTGACCCTCTACCAAGTATGATGCCCTTCTCCAGAGGACTGGTCCCTCTTGACAACATTTCCAAGATGAATTCTCACCACCCTGGCACTAAGGAGCATTCTGTACATCTTCTAACAGTTTTGTTTGTTCGTCAGGCAGTCCAGGGTACTCCGAATATTGCTGTTGTTGTTAGGTGCCCCAGTCAGTAACAACTCAAAGACACCTTATGTACAACAAAACAAGTCCTGTGCCAACCTCACAGCAGAGCCCACTGTGCCAATCCATTTCATTGGGGAACTTCCTCTTTTTTGCTGACCCTCCAATTTACCAAGCACTATGTCCTTCTCCAGCAACTGGTCCTTCCTGATGTGTTTCTAGTATGAGACACATCTGGCCATCCTGATTTGTATGGAACATTCTGGCTGTACTTCTTCCAATATAGATTTGTTTGCTCTTTGGGTGGTCCATGGTACTTTTAATATTGGCTAATACCATAACTCAAGTGTGTCAATTCTGCTACAGTTTTCCTTAATTTTTGTCCAACTTTCACATGCATATGAGGTTACTGAAAATACCATGCTTGGGTCAGGTATACCTTAGTCCTCAAGCTGACACCTTTGATCTTGAACACTTTAAAGGGATCTTGTGCAGCAGATTTGCCTAATGCAATACGTCATTTGATTTCTTGGCTGCTGATTCCCTGAGTGTTGACGACTGATCAAAGTAAAATCAAGTCTCTGACAACCTCAATCTTTTCTCCATTTATGTTGATGCTATTTATTTGTCCAGTGGTGAGGATTTTTGTTTTCTGCATATTGAGGTGCAACCCATCCCAAAGGATGTGGTCACTGATCTTCATCAGTATTTAAGTTCTCTTCACTTTCAGCAGGCAAGGTTGTATCATCTGCATATCACAGGTTATTAATGAGTCTTCCTCCAATCCTGATGCTACGTTTTTCTTCATATAATCCACTTTCCCAGATTATTTGCTCAGCATACATACTGATAAATATGGTGAAAGAATACAACCCTGGCACACACCTTTCATGATTTTAAACCATTCAGTGTCCCTGTTGTGTTCAAATGCCTGCCTCTAGTGTCTTATTGATAGATGAACTGCAAATGTATATTACTTATATGACAAGATTCTTATTTCAAAAGTTATTAAATAATGACAGTTTATACACTGTTTGCTTACATGTTAAGATTTAACCAAGAGAATTACTTAGAATGATAGCAAAATCATGTTCCTATTTATTTGTATTGTGAAAACAAAAATATTCACGCATAGGTCTCCCTCCCTCCAAATAGTTTAAATCACAGCTGAGTCATCAACAAATTAAACGGTTTGCTGGGCTGCCATGGAAGAGTATGAATTTACTATTATCTGACCAATTCAGTTACATCACAAGCCCCCTTAGAGGAGTATTTCAGCTCTAAAAAAGTACAAGGGTTTCAGAAAGTTCATGAGAAAACGGAATTTAAAGATAATGGAATTTTTCCACAAACTTTTTGAAGCCTCCTTGTATACAGAAGCACAATCACTTGTACTAATGCAAAAACAGCTATAATTACAGCAAAATTACTTGCTTATGAAAAACCCTGAGCATCCTTTTTATGTCAAGCATCATGTCTAAGAAATAGGAAAAAAAATCCAATGTGTCTAGCTGCAAAGAACTCAGTTATTACATGACTCACAGTATTGGTCTTTTAAATTTTTGCATTATATTAGAGCTGGACCACCACTTGTCTGCCAGTTTGTCATACGGTGGTTTGTGTGTTGCTGTGATGCTAGACGGTATGCCACTGGTAATTTAAATATCAGCAGAGTCACTCATGGCAGATAGGTTTCAGCGGAGCTTTCCAGACTAAGGCATACTTGGAAAAAGGAAAAGCGGACCACTTCTGAAAGGTTAACCATTAAAAACCTTACAAATACAACCAGAGCATTGTCTGATACTGTGCCAAAAGATGAGCAACTCAGGTCAGAAGGCACTCACAATACCACTGGAGAAGAGCTGCCTCCTCAAAGTAGAGGTGAGACCTTAAGGACATGGATTAGCAAAGCTTTCAGGACCTTCGTTTGCTTAAGGGTATGGAGAAAAGCTCAAAATAAGAAACTGATGAAAACATCTATTAATATTCAGAACATGAAATGCACAAAATATAAATCAAAGAGTATTTCAAGATGTATCTTGAAGTAGAAATATGCATACCAGTATAAGGAAGATCAGTTTATCTAAAACTATTTTTCCGATTTATGCATCAACTTCTATAGCCAATTATGATGAAACTGAAGAATTCTACTGAAGGATCAGTAGTTTAAAAATATGGCCTTAGTGATAAAAATGGTGCTGGAGATCACATGACAGAATTATGCAAGACCAGTGACCTATTCATTGCAAATTCCCTTTTTTCAACAACACAAAAAGCAACTATATACGTGGACCTCACCACACAGAATACATAGAAATCAAATTGACTACATCTATGAGAAAAGACAATGGAGAAACTCAGTATCATTAGCCAAGACAAGGCCAGGGGCCAACTGTGGAACAGACCATCACTCATATATACATCCAAGATGAAGTACAGAAAATGAAAACAAGTCCACAAAAGCCAAAATAAGACCTTGGGTATATCCTACCTGAATTTAGAGACAATCTCAATATAAGATTTGATGCATTAGACACTACTGACCAAAGACCAGAAGACTTGTAGAATGATATCAAAATCATCATGCATGAAGAAAGCAAAAGGTCATTAAAAGACTGAAAAAAAGAAAAGGTAAAAACGGATGTCAGAAGAGAATCTGAAACTGGGTCTTCAACATATATAAGCTAAAGCAACCTGACCAATAAATAAGGTTATGATAAATGGAAAAAAGATTGATGTTGTCAAAGATTTTATTTTGCTTGGATCCACTGCCAACTCTCAGGGAAGCAACAGTCAAGATATCAAACAACATATTGCATTACATAAATCTTCTGAGTAAGACTTCTTTAAAGTGTTCAAGAGCAAAACTATCAGCAGAGCTAAGGTGCACCTGACTTAAACCATGGTATTTTCAATAGCCTCGTATACATATGAAAGTTGGACAATGAATAAAAAAGACCATAGAAGAATTGATACATTTCAGTTATGGTGTTGGAGGAGAATATTAAAGGTGCCATGGACCACCAAAAGAACAAACAAATCTGTGTTGCTAGAAGTACAGCCAGAATGCTCCTTAGAAGTCAGGATGGTGAACCTCTCTGTCATACTCTGGACATACCAAATGTCATACTTTGGGACCAGTCTCTGGAGAAAGACAACATGTTTGGTAAAGTGGAGGATCAGAGAAAGAAAGGAAGACCCCCAATGAGATGGCGGCACAGTGGCAGCAACATGGGCTCAAGCATAACAACCATTATAAGGTTGGCACAGGACAGGCAGTGTTTCATTCTGTTGTATATAGGTTCGTTATGAGTCAGCCCAGACTTGATGGCCCTAACCACCACCTTTGTTCAATTTAACTATTGCATTTCTCCGTGTCTCCCACTACCTTCGTCTTTCCTCTGCTAACCTCCCTCTTGTTGTACACTGGCAACCCTATTACCCATGTTAACATGTGTCTACCCTATAGCCCATGAATAATTTTCCCTCCCCTCCCCTCTGTAATCATCATAGATTGTATCTTTTATCAAAAAAAATTTTATGAACTTTTTACAACATTGATCTCATATGTTTGTCCTTTTGTAACCATGTTGTGATGTGTTTCATAGATTTATCGTTATTCTTCAATGTTTCATAAGTATTCCATTGTGAGTATACACAAAAGTTTGTTTAACAACTCTTCTGCTGATTGGCATTTAGGCTGCCTCCATCGTTTCTGACATATGTCTTATAGACAGCCTATTGAAGAATCCTGTTTTCTTATCCATTGTGCTTGTTATGTCTCTCGACTGGTACATTTAATCCACTTATTATATTCAGTGTAACTATCAATAGGTATGCATTTATTATTGTCATTTTTCTGTGCTTTTTGTGGTGCTGCTGGATTCTTTGTTTTCCTTAATTTTCTATGTTGAAATCATTTTGTTTGGAGTTTTCTTGTCACTTTCATTTCTGTTGTATTAATGCTTACTAAATATTTCTGATTTTTCCTTTTATAATATTTTGATGTACAAGCGTGTTATTTTTCTTTGAAGTTGACCTGTAACTTGCTTACCTTGATATTTTCTTGACTTCCCTGCCATCTGGAAGTTCTATACCTACATTATTTCCTTTTTTTGCTTTGTAGTTGACTTCATTATACACTGATATCTGTTTCCCTGTTTTCAGTCTTACAGGTTTGTTTTATCTTAAATACGTCTATATCTAGATTGAGTTCTGGGTGGTGCTGTCATGGATGGTAATCTCGGGCTGTTGTTGGTTCTCAGTCCAACCTTTGATGATTCTTATACAGAGTTCATACTCTTAATACAAAACATCATGCACAGCTGTTCCACAGAAGAAAAGATGAGGCTTTCTGCTCCCGTAAAGATCTACAGCCTCAGAAACCCCCCTATACAGGGTCACTATGAGTCAGAACCGACTCCACGGCACATAACCACCACCACCACCACCACCTACAAGTGCTGGTTATATATGGAAGTCTATTCTCTATTGTAAATAGCTTGTACATTTCTATCATGTTAGATACAAAGTACATATATGCACATTAAAGAAAATATTTGGAAGAAAATACACCAAATAAGTAATAGTGTTTACTCTGCCAGAATGAGGAACTTTTACAGATTTACTTAACTATTTATAAATGTTATACTTACTAGTTTACTTCCTAGTTATGTTTGGCTAAAAGAAAGAGAAAAATCCAACTACAGTGACTTAAATGATGCAAAGCTTTATTATCCCAAACTACAAAATTAGAAGCAATTGTTAGTGATTCAGATGCTCAAACACACCAGCACTGATGTGCTTTGTCTGTCCTACCTATCATACTAAAATTTTTGTCTTAAATTTACATGTTCCCTTAAACGTTAAGATCATCATTTCATGTTCACAAATAAAGAAATACCTCCAGACACCATTTCCATCTTCAATGAAAATGGCAGACGGGATAGTACTGCTATCTGTGCTTTTTACCAAAAATGTAAAAGTACTGCAGTGTAAACGCCCTGAAACCATAGAATGCCTGGCATGTTCAAGGAATAGCAATGAAGTGTTGGATGCCTGAGCAAAGAACAGGTAGTGGATGCCCACATCACTTTGGGACTCTTAAGATCTAGACAGAGTTTAGATTTAGTCTGAGATGAGAAAGCCCTGTGATTTATATCACATCACTTCTTTTGAGCAAGGAATGACATGATGTAACTTTCATCTCAAAAGGATCATTGTAGTTGTTGAGTGAAAGACCATTTGCTGTAAAGGTAAGATATTAGTGAGGAAGCTACCTCAAGAGTCCAGCCTACATACACATGAAGGGGGAGGGGGATGGAAGAAAAAGATAGATAGGGGAACACTTAGATAGGTTTGCATGGGCTAAATGGGACAGACGTATATAGTGTTGTATGCTCAACCTTGTAACAACAGGCCTCTGTGATACAGGGATCAAGGCATAGTATGAATGGGTAAAAGAGGAGAAATAATGTTAGGATGCTTGACTGTCATGAATATTGGTTTCCCTTGCCTACTATTATAAAATAGACACTTGAGTAGGATAAAAAGGAATATCGGGAAACATGATTACTGAAAATGTATAAGTCCGTCTTAAGCCTGTAACTCATTGGAATACCTAAAAGGGATTCTAGAACTTGCCCAGTGAAATGGCTTCTTGTGGATCCTTAGCAGTATATAAGACCTTAGGTGGAATTCTGAGCCCCATCCAGAACCTTCTAAGGTGGTACATTCCCACTTGAAAGGAAAAGCAGACCAGGCTGGAGCAGCCACAGGAAAAGAAGATATTTACTGGAAAAAAGACCAGCAAGAAAAATCAAAATAAAAAATGGCAGTCTTAATAGCTACTATAAGGGCAAGCAAGTTGTTTGCTGGAGAACCATCAAGGCAAGCAATCAAATCCCTTCAGGACAACACCCCCCACCAAAGACTGAACTCAAAGGGATCACACAAGCAGCCATGTAAGCTTGCTGGCAACCATGCTGGTCTAACTGGTGAGTGGAAGTGGGGGAAAGGCAACAATGAAGATATGGGTTGAGTCTGACTATATCCCATAGACTCCCATCAATCTACAGATGAGAGTAGAGGAAGAGTTGTTTGGTCCCAAGTATGGTGAGACGAGACTCCTGAGCCCATGGACAAGGACATAGCCACAGAGGGCTACAGCTGAAAGCAAAGCACCCAGCTGATGTGAAGTGAGGGGAGATGCACAAGAATGTCCAAAGTCGTAGATGGTACCCATATGACCTAGCTTCAATGGCTTGAGGTTCACAACTCAACAAAAAGATGGTTAAAAAATTTGATAAAGGAAACAAGTATAAATTGCTATAATTTGATGAACTCGACCTATACTTATGGATGTAGTAGCTCAAAATTCCAGCTGAGAGGGAAGACATTTTCATCTTATCCCCTCTGTACACAGGGGTGATATGGAGGGGCAAAATAGACATTGGCTACCTAAAGTGGGGGAGCTATAAAGGCACGAAGTTACTAGCTTACAAGTTTTCAAGAGGGAGTTTAGTTTCAGAGTGTGCAGGGAAGGTAGAAGCCCCAGTGAATAGTTTTCATCTTGTCTAGATGGGTCTGGTGAAAGGAGATGGGGATAAGATTCTTATGATTCAATAGTGAGTAGTTGTCATCATGACTAATTGCAATCGTCACAACTATAAATGTAGAAGTTCTGTAACATAAAGGAGGGAGTAGTTATCTTACATTCCAGGACAGACAACCCTAAGGCCATGAAGGGAGAAGAGCACAAATGGAATGTGGGAACCTATCCAGAGAACTGTGGGACCCTATCCAGAGAAGCAGTGATACCAGAGATGGAAGCAGAGATGTGGACATAGAGAGATGGAGCAGCTGAGGACTCTAGACTCATGGAAAGAGAGAGGCTGTGCGCTGGAGGCCAGAAGACAGGCTTGCAGAAATGTGCCCTTTGGTTGTTCAAATGATTATATATAGTCCTGAGTATTTGTGTACATCCCTCCCCGCAACAATAAAAAAACCTAGAGGGAATAGAAAAGCAAATACTGTTGAATGATAGATAATGCACGGTGGGGATTGTAATCATTTAAATGAAACTACGAGTATAAAACTGATGTTCTCCCAAATAAAATATCATCCAGTTCACAATAAAAACTTAAAAAAAAAAAAAGAGTCCAGACTACAGAGAGCATTGCCTTGTAGTAGAAATGTACTAACAGTGAGAATGACCAGACTCTAGAATTCTGAAAGTAAAATACAGTATTTTCTAAAAGACTCGTTTACAGGGTATGAAAAGAAAGACGCTAATGATGACTCAAGGATCTTCTGCCTAAGTAAATGGAATTGCTGTTAGCTGAGATGAAGACAGAAGAGAAAAACCTGATAAATGTGGGAGGGGAAAGACAGTTGGTATGTTACAGTCAAGATGAAACATTAAACATCCAAATGCAGAAGTCAAGCTGGCAGCTATATATATATACCAGGAATTCAGAGGCAGGGTGTCTGGGTGGGAGTTACTCAGCAATGTTTAGAAAAGGAAATCTGATTAAAAAGACTGAGTGACAGATGGAGGACTTGACAGAAAGGAGACAAATAACAAGGCTGATTTTATAGAGGCCAAGCAAAAAAAGTGCTTCAGCAAGGGGCGATGCAGATCTATAGTCACAATTCAGTGCTATAAAAGAAATAACAAGATGTGCTAATTGGAGTGAACCATATCATTAGCTCTTAAACTAGTATATTTGTTGTTAAGTGTCTTTGAGTCAGTTCCGACTTGTAGCAACACTATAGAGGGTTTCCAAGGAGTGACTGATGAGTTTGAATCACCAACCTGGTGGCTCAAGTCAACCTTGCGGTCAAGTGCTTATCCTACAGCACCATACCAGGACTAGTACACTTACTGACAGCAAAAGGAGTCCTGGTAGTGTAGTGAGTTACCAGTTGGGCTGCTAACCTAAGGTTAGCAGTTCAAATCTACGAGTCATTCCATGGGAGAAAGATGAGGCTTTGGTTCCTATAATGATTAGTTACTGTTGTTAAGTGCTGTCAACTCAGTTCTGACCCATAGCGGCCCTGCATAGGGTTTCTAAGGGGTGAGCTAGAACCGCTGACCTTGTGGTTCAAACCAACTTTGCAGTCTAGTACACTAAGCCACAGCGCCACACCAGCCTCAGAAACCCCATAAAGGAGTTAGAAATCATTTGGTCTGGTCTTGCCAAGACCACCACAGTGCCAACCATCACATTGTTGTTGTTGTTAAGTGCCGTCTACTGTTATAAATGCTGTATAGGGTTTCCTAGAAGTGGCTGGTGAGCTTGAACTGCCAACCTTGCAGATCAAATCGACCTTGCAGTCCAGCGCATTAACCCGCAGCAGTTAATTACATGTTTGACCAAATATTGCAAGCTAATTTTCTTTTTAAGTTTTTATTATGAATGGAGTGATAGTTTACATGGGAAAATATCAGTTTTATACCATGGTTTCATTGCAGTGATTACAATCTCCTCCATGCATAATCATTCAACAGTATTTGCTTCCATCCCATCTGTTTCCTTTTGTTGTCTGGGGAAGGGTTGTACACCAAAATACTCAGGAATATATAATAATTTAAGCAACCAAAGGGCACATTGTGCAAGCCTGCCTCCTGGCCGCCAGTACCCAGTCCCTCTCTTTCCATGAGTCCAGAGTCCTCATCTCAGCAAGCTAATTGTTAAGTTGGTAATTTTGTATGGCCTATGAATGATGTTATAAATTTTGGCAGAGAAAAAGTTCTGCACCCCTGCTATACAGGGTCACTATGAGTCAGAACTGACCCCATTACACACAGCCACCACAACCACAAAAGCAACAGGGGGCACTATTGATTATTACACTAGGACAAAAGATGTCAACTATTCCATGCTAACTAGGATGAAAACTCCAGCAAAAAAGGTCAGAAAGGAAAACTGAACTCCATCATAGTGTTCAGAAGAGTGGGATCCCAGTTTAAAGATAAATAGGACTTAGGACAAAAGCAAAAAGAATAGAATTCTGTTCTGAAATGGATACAGATGGAGGTGCCTTTGAGTCATTTCCGATTTGCTTTATACATGTATGATATTCTTGATGTCCTCTGACAACTCTTCTGGTCTTAGGTCATTAACATCTAAAGCATTAAACGGTTTTTGATAAGGTCTCTAAATTCAGGTGGGATGCACTCAAATTCTTATTTTGGTTCTCATAGACTTGTTTTAATTTTCTTCACCTTCAGCCTGAACTTGCTTATAAGTAATGGCCTATTCCACAGTTGGCCCCTGGCTTTGACTGATACTGAATTTCTCCATCCTGTCTTCCCACAGATGTAGTCAATTTGATTCCTGTATATCCCATCTGGTGAATCACTGCTGTTGTTGAAAAAAGGTATTCGCAATAAAGAAGTCGTTGGTCTTGCAAAATTCTATCAATATGATCTCCAGCATCATTTCTATCACCAAAGCCATATTTTCCAACTACTGATCCTTCTTATTCATTTACAACTTTACCATTTCAATCATCAGTAATTACCAAGGCATCTTGATTACATATTTGACCAATTTCAGACTGAAGAATATGGTGGTTGTTGTTATGTGCCGTGGAGTCAGTTCCAACTCATAACGACCCTGTACAGGGTTTCTGAGGCTGTACATCTTTACGGGAGCAGAAAGCCTCATCTTTCTCCCGTGGAACAGCTGGTAGTTTCAACCTGCTGACTGTGAGATTAGCAGCCGATTCCTAACCACTATGCTACCAGAGCTCCTTGAAGAATTTGGTAGAGTTTTTTAATTTCACCATCACTAGCTTTAGTGGTTGGTGAGTACATTTGAATAATAATGGCAATTAACTTATCTTTTTTGTAGGTGTGTGGATATTATCCTATCACAGTACTATAATTCATAGTAGATTCTGAAATGCTCTTTTTGAGGATGAATGCAACACTAGTCCTCTCAGTTTGTCATTCCCAACATAGTAAACAACATGATTATCTGATTTAAAATGGCTAATACCAGAGGCATATCAGCTCAGCTCACTAATGTCCAGGATATCAGTCTTTGTGTTCTGTTCCCCCAGTACCCCCCAGAGGTCTTTGTACACTTCATTATAATACTTGACTTTTGTCTTCTCAGGCTACCCTTTGAAATTTTCTTTCTTTTTTTTTAAGTTTTTATTGTGAATTGAGTGATAGTTTACATGGGAAAACATCAGCTTTATACTCATCCTATATTTCGTTTCACTGCAATGATTACAATCCCTTCCATTCTACAGCATTTGCTTCCATTCCTCTCTGGTTGTTTGTTGTTGGGTTTTTTTTTGTTTTTTTTTTTTTGATGTACACAAAAGCACTCAGGAATATATAACCATTCAAACAAGCAAAGGGTACACCCCGCAAGCCTGCCCCCCCAGCTGTCAACACACAGCCCCTCTCCCTCCTTGAGTCTAGAGTCCCCAGCTGCTCCGTCTCTCCACGTCATTGTCTCTGCTTCCATTTCTGGCATCACTGCTTTTCTGGATAGGGTCCCACACTCTGCTCTTCTTCCCTTACTGGTCCCAGGGTCTTCCACTACTGCACTGCACTGCAAGATCAACCACCCCTCTCCTTTTGTTATAAAACATCTACCTATACACTTGCAACATTCACAATCAGTCATGATTGCAATTATTCACAATTGAACCACAAGAGTCTTATCTCCATCTCCTTTCACCAGCCCCATCCAGACAGGCTGGAAACCACTCAGTGGAGATTTTATCTTTCCCCGTACCCCCTGAAACTAGGCTCCCTCCTGAAAGCCTGTAAGCCAGTCACTTCTTGTCTTTGTAGCCCCTCTACCCCCATTTTGGGTAGCCAATGTCTAAGTTACCTATCCCTGTCAACACTGTATACAGAGGGAGCGAGAATAGTCCTTGCTGTAAAGATTTGTTCCCTCTTTTAAGCTACTACAACCATAAGTATAGGTCAAGTTCATCAACTTATAGCAGTTTACAACTTTTATTCCTCTTCTTTCGTCCTCTAGTTGAGTTCTCATCATCCAGCCATTGAAGCTAGGTCAAATGGGTATTATCTGAAAATATGGGCATTCTTGTGCATCTCCCATCACTTCATACCAACTAGATGCTTCATTCTCCGCTCTAGTCCTCTGTGGCTATGTCCATGTCCATGGGTTCAGGAGTCCCCAGGTCTCACTATACTGCTGGGCAACCAGGTCTCAATCCAGGTTGACAGAGTCTATTGAACGTGGTCAGACTTAGCAACCAGCTTCATTGCTGTTTTTCCTACTTCCCCTTATCAGCAGACTAATGCGGTCACCAGCAAAATTACATGCCTGCTTGTATATTTCCTTTGAGTTTCAGTCTTGGAAGGGGGTTTGCCCTGAGAGGACCTAACCACTTACCTTGATGGCTCCCTAGTGAACAACTTGTTTGTTCTTGTAGTAGTCAATCAGACTGCCATTATTTTTTCTGATTTTTCCTGCTAGTCTTTCTTTCAAGAAGTATCTTCTGTTCTTCTAACCGCTCCATGCTGGTATGCTTGTCCTTTTCAAGTGGAAATTTCCCATCTCAGAAGATTCTGGATGGGGATCAGGATTCCACCTAAGGTCTTATGCAATGCAAAGGCTCCATAGGAAGCCTCTTTCACTGGGTAAGTTCTAGCCCCATTTTAGGTATTCCAATCAGTTATAGGCTGAAGACAGACATAAACTTTCTATAGTGCCGTTTCATTTTTGATGACTTCCAGTTTTCCTAGATTCCTACCTCATACATTGCACGTTCCAATTACTAACTGTTTGCAGCTGTTTCTTCTAATTTTGAGCTGTGCCCCATGAGCAAATGAAGGTTCTGAGAACTTTGTTTCATTCGCGCCATAATGGCCAACTCTACATTGAGGAGGTAACTCTTCTCCAGTGGTATTCTGAGTGTCTTCCAACCTGAGGGGTTCAGCTTCTAGCACTATACCTAACAATGTTCCAACTCCACTCATAAGGTTTTCAGTAACTACACAACATTCAGAAGTGGCCGTTCTGTCCTTATTCCTAGTCTGTCAGTCTGGAAATTCCACTAAAACCTGTTCACCATGGGTGACCCTGATGATATTTTAAACACTGACGGCACAGTTCCCAGCATCACAGCCACAGAAGCCATCACAGTACAACAATCTGAGAGACAAACTGACAGGTGGCTGACTTGTTGATTAAGGGCTTTCAAGTCCATTCCAACTTATAGAGACCCCATATAGGGTTTCTGAGGAGCAGCTAGTAAGTTTGAACCACCAACCTTGCGGTCTGAACCAACCTTACAGTCCAGTGCTTATCCTACAGCACGACACCAGAACTTCAGATGAAAAGATACTACAAACGTATATGAATAAATGCAGGACATGATCTTAGACCAGACCCTGTACTATAGGATGAAATTTTTCTAAGAAAGTTTGATAGATCGGGGGTGGCAGGGTGGACAGGGTGAGCTTCTCAACAAAATTCTGGTAGGAAAGCCCTTGCTACCCTTGAAAAAAAAATGTGGTTGCACACTGTTTAGATGGAAAAAGAAATGCCTCAGAGAAACTTTACTGGCCTTTTTCTCACTAATGCAGCTTACAATTTTCTGAAAACTTCCTAATAAAACCCCATGACTGCTCTGTGTCCTTTGGGAAAATCTATACAAACAGTTACCATAACTTTCTGAGCTTACCTCTCTGCCTTGAATTTAACTGGTCCAGTAGATCCCCTCAGAAGCCTCTGTTTTGATTGAGCCTCTTTTTTAAAGAGAGAGACCTTAAGGGATCTGGTGGGGCAACATAGGACAAGCACTCAACCTCAAGACTGGTTTGAACCACAAGGTCAGTGGTTTAAATTCATCAGTTGCTCTTCAGA
This sequence comes from Chrysochloris asiatica, assembly GCF_000296735.1. Lineage (NCBI taxonomy): Eukaryota > Metazoa > Chordata > Mammalia > Afrosoricida > Chrysochloridae > Chrysochloris > Chrysochloris asiatica. Next base: position 265,594 of record NW_006409094.1, read on the forward strand.
AACCCTATACAGGGTCGCTATGGGTCCGAACGAACTCTATGGCACTTAACAACAACGAAGAAACAAAAAAGTGCAATACTGAGACTACTTGTCTGCAGCCATCCACTGATCACAGAGACATGTTTTGTTTGGAATTAACCCATGCATGCATGAACTGGAACTGAGCAACAACACTTGCTGACTTATCCACATTTAGAAAGTGGACTGGAATACATTTGACAATGGTACTATACCTGTGTAGGAGAGCAGCCTTATGCTTAGGACACACACAGTGAGAGCAACTTAGTGGTTCAGAAAAAGATACATATATGTACATATAAGGGAAAAAGCCAAAAACACCTAGGAGAGGGATATATAGTGTTCTTTATGCTATTACTGAAACATCTCTGTAACTTTGCAATTATTTCTAAATAAACATTTTGAAAAGATTCAAGGAAGGGAAATAATGATTATTCATATCATGCACAAAATCTGAGTGCCTGTTTTCTCACCCATATTAATAATGCCGTGTATTATAAGCAATGACTAATCTTTGCCAATAACTAATGTGAGAGTTAAGGTTTCGTGGGTCAGTATACTCAGTGGTTTAGCAGTTAATATGTAGTTATCACCTTCATGATGAGATCTAATAAGATGTAATCATCCCATGATATGACCAGCTCTGATCTGATCTAATTATCCTATGTTTTGTAAATTCTCTCTTCCTTGTTATGAGACCAAATGTAAACTACAGGAACAGACTGCATCTTAAGTCAATCTCTTTTAAGATATAAAAGCAGTGAGAAACAGGGTTTAGAGGTACCTACTCCAAGGGGGCTGTGGGTTTTAAAATTTCTCATCAATAATTTTGAAAACCATCACATTTACCCTTACAATGATCAGATTTGAAGCCTTATCTCTTGTGACACAGCAAAACACTTTTTTTCTAAAACTATATAACACTTCCTTGGAGTCAGGCACGTAAGTACAACCTGGAGGAAAACACTCGAAATATTCTCCATGTTTGTTTTCCTTAGTGCCCTCTTATCCAAAGAATGGCAGTAAAACATTTCTGTGATACAGTTTATAAGAGTCTCCTGTGTTATCATTTCTAAGTGGCTTGAGGACAAGGGCTGTCTCTTTTATTTTCTTGGTGAGTCTCCACAATATCCAGAACATAACAAATACTCAATAAATGGTACAACAAAACATACTAAGATGAAATAAACCATTTTCTTGGACACAATTGATTAACTTTAGCCAATATATCTGTAAAGAGAATAGTATCACTTTAAAAAAAAACTGTTTTGAACTATACATGTACCATAAAATTGCTTAAATACATCACAGTGAATAAGGTGGCCAACAAGCTTCAGGAGTTCTTCAATTAGAAAATCTTACCTCTTCAAAAACAGCAGCTTTATTTACTTTTTCCCTTGCAATGTCACAGATTTTCAAGATTCCAAGAGCAAAAGCTTTCATGGCAGGATCTTCTATGCAGTCTGGATTATGAATATAAAGGCACGTAAATACTGTCTGTGCCAAGGAATGGCCCTCTAACCAAGTGATCTAGAAAGCAATGAGAGAGTATACATGTTTAAGGATAATATATAGTTTGTAAAGTCTAAACTGAACCAGTAAAGGCCAAGAGTGCCACAGACCAAAAGAAACATCCATTTAATCACAAGACTTAAATGACGCTTAAGGGAAGTCAGAAAATACAAGACTTAGAAATGTTTTCACTGACTAACATTTTTCAAGAATCTATATATACAATACAATAAATACGGTTAGCTATCAGTGGGAGCATTCTCAGATATAATAAAGTTTGCAAAGCATTTGGGCACTAATCAAATCAAGAGTGCCTGCTTATGAAGCATCCCAACGCAGTCAATTCCATGTGTAGTCAATCAAGATCTATAGACTAGGGGCTATTAGAGCTAACAGAGCTAAAGTTGCAGTTAACAATTTGATCCAATACAGATAAATCTTAAAAGCACAATGTTCAAGGTAGACATTCTTTACTAGTTAAGCTGTTATTTGATTTTAAGAAGACTTCAGGGGATATTTGTGGTTTAAAATTTAAAGATTATCTTAGGACAATAGTTTCAGGGTTTCCTCATCCAGCTTCAATGGTTCTAGGAAAGTCTAGATTCTATAAAATTTACAATTAGTTCTTCATCCCCACCACCTCTTACCCAGTGAAGAGCACCATATCTCATCTGTTGTTGTTAAGTGCCATCAAGTCAGTTCTGACACATAACAACCCTGTATGAGGTTTCCAAAGAGCAGCTGGTGAGTTTGAACCACTGACCTGAGGTTCAAATCAACTTTGCCAGTACTCTAGCCCACAAAGCCACATCAGACTCACCTATTCAATATGTCCAACCAAAAGGATATTTCTAAATCACAAAGATAATCATTCAATTCTATTTTATTGAGTGGTACCAGATATGTTAGGTAACATGTGCTGCTGTTGCTGCTGCTGCTGTTGTTGCTAAGTGCTATAAGTCAGTTCCAACTCATGGTGACCCTGTATAGGGGTTTCCAAGGAACGGATGGTGGCTTTAAACCACCAATCTTATGGTTAGCAGTCCTGCTTATCCTACAGCGCCACACCATGTGCTAAGAGCTAGGAATAGCAACAATAGCCAAAACTGGGTACCCATTACAATATCTTCAAGTGCTATACTAGGTGTTTACATATAGTTTAACCCATTCTTTTCACATACCTTGAGAAGGATATGTTTCTCCTTTTGCATATACAGAAATAGAATCAGAAAGTTAAAATAATTTGTCCAAGTTTATACAGTTACACTTACACTACAGACCAAGAATTCTATAACAAAGATGGTACTACCATTGTGCACAAGTTTCCAGACTAAAAGCCATCTGTCTGTATGGTCCCAGAATATTACAGAAATAAAATGTTTCCTCAACCTTGGCAAAAATTCTCCCCTTTTCCTTGCTCTAAGTGCCCCCACGAGCCTTCTCCATGACTGACACATTTCTCCCAGACTTCACCCAGAAATAGCTGCTCATGTTTCCCAAATTTAACACTACATTTTCAGGCCTGTGCCATATACTCCCTTTACCTGCCATCCTGTCAGATCTTTGGTACATGTCTACCCTTCTTCAGCGCCTCATGCCAGCATTACTTCCATTCCACAACCTTTCTTACACACACACAGACAGTTAATCCCTCTGCACTCTGGTCCCATAGCATAAATATAAACGCATTCAAATGTTTTCAGAACTGTTATCTTATCGACCTGTCCCCAACAAGCCAACCTGTTTTTCCTCCCTCTTCCACTAGAAAGGAGGGAACCCGAAAGGTTGTTGGTTTGAACGCAGCAGCTGATCCGCCAGAGAAAGATATGACCATTTGCTTTCACAAAGATTGTTACTTCTGTTAGATGCCATCAAGTCAGTTCTGACTCATGCAAATATCACAATGAAACACGTCCACATGATTGTTGCTATGCATGAGCACATTGTTGCAAACACTGTGCCAATCGTTGAAGGTCTTCCTCTTTATGGTGATCCTCTAGTTTACCAAGCAAGAGGTCCTGCTCCAGGGACCGGTTCCTCCTGATAATATGTCCAAAGTACAAACAAGTTTGGTCAACCTCTCTTCTAAGGGACATTCTGGCTACATTTCTTCCATTACAACTTTGTTCATTCTTCTGGCAGTCCATGATAGATTTTGTCACAATTCAAAGATATCAATTTTTCTTTAGTCTTCCTTATTCATTCCAATTTTTACATGTACATGACATAGCAATTGAAAATTGCCAAAACTAAGGTTTGAGCCAGGTGCACCACAGTCCTCAAAGTGTCATCTTTGCTTTTTAACACTTTCAATAAGTCATCTGCAGCAGATGAACCCAGTCTAATAGAAAACCTAATGTCGTGACTGTTACTTCCTGGGTATTGTCTTAGGTTAGACTCTCTAGAACCAGTGACACCCATATACAAGGAACTTCAAAACATTCCTCGAAAAACACTAAATGAAAAGATAATGGGAATTCCGGAGCTCACGGACCAATGACCTAGCCAAGGAAGTGCTACAGCTGAGAGTGAAGCACCCAGCTGATATGAACTGGGAAGAGATGCACAAGAACACCCAAACTTGCAGACAGTACCCATTTGACCTAGCAACGATGGCTTGATGACCAGAACTCAATTAGAGGAAGATCAAGAAATTTGATTAAGGTTAGCAAGTGTAAACTGCTACAATTTGATGAACTTGACCTATACTTATGGATGTGTAGTCAAAATACCAACTGAGAGGGAAGGAGTCTTCAAATCAAACCTATCCCCTCTATACACAAGGTTGATAGGGACAGACAAATTAGACACTGGCTACCTAAAATGGGGGGTGGGGGGAAACTATAAAAGCACAAAGTGGCTGGCTTACAAGTTTTCAAGAGGGAGTTTAGTTTTAGAGTGTGCAGGGAAGGTAGAATCCCCAACGAATAGTTTTCATCTTGTCTAGATGGGTTTGGTGAAAGGAGATGGAGACAGGATTCGTTTGATTCAATAGTAATTGTTAACATAACTAATAGCGGCAGTCACAACTGTAAAGGAAGACGTTCTGTAATGAAAGGGGGGAAGTGGTTAATCTCACATTCCAGGAACAGGGGACCCCAGGACCATCAAGAGAGAAAAACATGAGCAGAACATGGACCATAACAAGAGAAGTAGCAATATCAGAGAAGGAGGCAGAAATGATGATATGGAGAGACAGTGCAGCTGAGGACTCTAGACTCATGGAAAGAGAAAGGCTGTGTGCTGGCAGCCAGGAGGCTGGCTTGCAGAATATGCCCTTTGGTTGTTTAAATGATTATATATTACTGCGTGTTTTTGTGTACATACACACACACACACACACAAAAAAAAAAAAAAAAAAAAAAAAAAAAAAAAAAAAAACCCCCAAAAAAAAAAAAAAAAAAAAAAAAAACCAGAAAACAACCCACACAGGAAAATGAAGCAAATACTATTAAATGATAATGCATGGAGGGGGTTGTAATTATTGCAACAATGCTGTAGATAGGGTTCTGCCTCTTAGCAACCCTGTGTTGGATTTCCAATCCTGTACATATTTACAGAACAGAAAACTCCATCTTCCTCCTTAGAAGCTGGTGGGCTCAAACCATTGAACTTGTTGCTAGCAGTCCAGCACTTATCCTACAGTACCTAAAAAATTACCAAAAACTTCACTGCCATCCTATCAATTCTGACTCATTGTTGGTGTTAAGTGCTGTCCAGTCGATTCCGACCCATAGCGACCCTGTATAGGGTTTCCAGGGAGTAGCTGGTAAGCGTGAACCACCAACCTTGCAGTTCAAATGACTTTGCAATCTGACACATTAGCCCACAGCGCCACACGAGGACTCACGGCAACCCTATATAGTGTTTCTGAGGCTGTACACCTTTATGGGAGCAGAAAGTCTCATCTTTCTTTCTCAGAGCAGCTGGTAGATTTGGACTACTGACCTTGAGGTTAGCTGTCTAATGCTTATCCTACAGTGAGTGCTACAGAACCACTAGAAAAATTTATCTCAAGGAACTGACTCATGAGCTACAGAGACTATGAAGTTCCAAGTTCATGGGTCAGATAGTCTCCTGTCTTAAGTAGCTGCAGGGGATAATAAACACAAGATTGGCAGGTCAGACAGCTGGCACTGACAGCAAAGGCAAATTAATTCAAGGTTAGCAAGTAAGATGGCAGGCTGCAGAGACTAGTAACTCCCAGGATGTTGTTGTTGTTGTTAAGTGCCATCGAGTCGCGACCCATAGCGACCCTGTACAGGGTTTCCGAGGCTGTAAATCTTTACGGGAGCAGAACGCCTCATCTTTCTCCCGCGAAGCGGCTGGTAGTTTCGAACTGCTGGCCTTAAGGTTTGCAGCCTGATTCGTAACCATTACGCTACCAGAGAACTCCCAGGATAGGCAGACAATATGTCTGGTCAAGGTCAAAAGAACTGGAGGTCAGATGATGAGCCAGATGTGGGATCCAGATCCAACCAAAAGCAGGAGAGGTTTCCATACATATTGAAAACAAGCCAAGGCCCAAGTAAACTCCTTTTTAATTGGCTGCTTAAAGCAGATCTCATGGAAGTGAGTTCATTAAATCAGATCTCACCATGGGGGTTGACTACATCATAACTGCTGAAATGCTAAGAATCATGGCCCTTCCATGTTGACACACCACTTTAACCATCACAGGTACTGACTGTAAAATCCTTGATAATGTCCGCATCCATTTATCATGATGTTGCTTACTAGTCCAGTTACAAGAATTTTTGCTTTATGTTGAGATTTAATCCACACTGAAGTCTTTGATCTTCACCAGTTAAGTGTTTTAAATCTTTTGACTTTCAATAAGTAAAGTTGTATCATCTGCTTATCACGTATCTTTCCTGGTCAAGTAACAACCTTGGAAATCCTATGGGCCAGTTCTACCATCCTAGAGGGTCACTGTAAGTTGGAATTGTCTTGACCCACCAGCACTATAAAATGGTCAACGGTAATAAATATATCCTTGAAAGTGTGTGACACTGACCAAGCTTCAATGGCTTGATAACCAGAGCTCAACTAGAGGAAAGTAAAGTAATATGATAAAGGAAGCAGGTGTTAACTTGCTACAATTTGATGAATTTGACCTATAATTATGGATGTAGTAGCTCAAAATACCTACCGAGAGGGAGGGAATCTTTACCTCAAGGATCAAGCCTGTCCCCTCAGTACACAGGATCGATAAGGAAGGGGAACTTAGACATTGGCTACCTAAAATGGGGGGGGCTATAAAGGTGCAAAGTGACTGGTTTACAAGTTTTCAAGAGGGAGTTTAGTTTCATAGTGTGCAGGTAGAATCCACACTGAATAGTTTTCATCTGGTCCAGATGGGGCTGGTAAAAGGAGAAAGGGATAGGGCTCTTTTGATTCAATAGTAACTGTTATCATGGCTAATTGTGATTGTCACAACTGTAAAGGTGCAAGTTTTGTAACATAAAGGTGACCCTAGGACCATCAAGAGAGAAGAGCATGAGCTGAACGTGGAATCCTAACCAGAGAGGCAGCAACACCAGAGATGGATACATGGAGAGATAGAGCTGCTGAGGACTCTAGACTCATGGAAAGAAAAAGGCTGTGTGCTGGTGGCCAGTAGGCTAGCTTGCAAAATGTACCCTTTGGTTGTTTAAATGATTATATATTCCTGAGTGTTTTTGTGTACATAAAAAAAAAACCCACAGAGGGAATAGAAGTAAATACTGTTAAATGATAATCCATGGGGGGGGGATTGTAATCATTGCAATGAATACGATAGGATGAGTGAGTGCAAAACCGTTGTCGTCCCATATACACGTACATCACTCAATTCAGAATAAAAGCTTTAAAAAGGAAACAAACAGTGTGACAGCTTTGGAGGCATAAAGACCAGAATTACGTAAATCAGACTAGATGATGCCAGATACCTATTCTAGTGAATCAATGTGAGACCTAAGTAAAAAACATACATTCAATATGAGGATAAGTCACAAATACAATTAGGGCTCCAGTTCACATATACACAAGTTTAATAAAAACAAAACATGTTTAAGTATGTCTTTGTGATCAGTGCGTGGCTGCAGACTACTTCTCTCAGTAGCACACTGTCTTACTGTCATTAGGGGTGCCTTCAAATAAAAACAGATACTTTTTGTACCACACAAAAAAATGATTTTGAGGTCACGCCTAATACCAAATTTTTAACAGAACTCAAATGGAAAACTTCCCAAATCACTAATTTGAAACAAGTTTATGAGGATGCTGTCCCACGTTAAAAAAAAAAAAAAAAAAACTGCTTTAGACGGATGGAGCGATTTTAGGGAGGTTGGGGAAGCCTCAAACATGAATTTAAGTCAGAGAGGTCACTCAGAAAAATATGGAGACTGTTTGGGAGACCTCAAATGGGTAATCGTAATATATTTTCATGAAGGGCACAGGATGACCCAGGAGGGCTTCTTAGGAAGAAGTTTTAAGAAATCTGAAAATTGCATTAGTGAGAAAAAGGAGAGCTGTACCAGGTGCATCCACCACAACAGTGCACCTACCTGCTTACTCTTCAAGAGTAATATGGGTTGACCTAGAAGAATTTCCATGGGAAACCTTTACACACCCCCTCTAGACTTGCCCATTCAAAGCCTTTTTTTTTTTTTTTTTAAAAAAAAAAGGTTTTTCTTGTGGATTGAGTGAAAGCTCACAGGGCAGATCAATTTTACAGTCAACAAATCATACACCTTGTTTCATTACAATGATTATATTCCCCTCCATGTCCCATCAGTTAACAGTATTTCTCTATTCATCTTAGCTCTTTTTTTTTCCTTCTTAAACACTCAGGCATATATAATAATTTACACCACCAAAGGGCACATTCTGCAAGTCTACCTCCTGGCCGCCATCTCTTAGTCCCTCTCTTCCCATGAATCTATAGTCCTCAGCTGCTCCCTCTCTCCATGTCCTCATCTCTGCCTCCATCTCTGGTTTCACTGCTTCTCTTGACAAGATCTCACATCTCACATTCAGCTTGTGCGCTTCTGCCTTGATGATCTTAGGATCCTTTGAAAAATTAACTATTCCCCATTTTTGTTACAAAACTTCTACCTTTACAATTTTAACAGTCGCAATTAGTCATAACAATTACTCACTATTGAATCATAAGAATCTTATCCCCATCTCTTTTAACAAGACCCATCTATGTAAGAGGAGTTCTGGTGTAGCACCGTGGGCTAATGAGTCAGACTGCAAACTCATTTGAATAGCAAGGTCAGTGGGGTTCAAGCTCACCAGCTGCTCCTTGGAAACCCTATACAGGGTAGGGTCATTATGGGTTGGAATCGATTCAATGGCACTTAACAACAATATATACAAGATGCAAACTATTCAGTAGGGACTCTTTTCTTCCCCCACACACTCTTAAACTAAACTCCCCCTTGAAACCTTGTAAGCCAGTCACTTCGAGCCTTTATCGCCCCCTCAATTTAAGTAGCCAATGTCGTAAGCTGTCCATCCCTATCTGCCCTGTGTACAGAGGGGACAGCATTGATACTTGATGTGAAGATTTCTTTCCTCTCCATTGGTATTTAGAGCTACTACCTCCATGAGTATAGGTCAAGTTCATCATATTATAGCAATTTACACTTGTTTCCTTTATCAAAAATTATTTTGTTCTTTTTTGTTGTTGTTCTTTTTTTTTTTCAATCTTCCTCTAGTCGAGATCAGATTATCAAGCCATTGAGGCTAAGTCAAATGGGTACTATCTGCAAGTTTGGATGATCTTGTGCGTCTCCCCTCACTTCAAAGCTTCTTTTTGTTCCCAAAATTCAAAGAACATTTCAAAGGAACACAACTTAAGTCTCTCAAGGATGCCAAAACCACCATTTTGATGTGGTGTAAACAGAAGAGCTCACAATTCTTTGGGAAAAGGATCAGAGATGGAAACATTATATTCAGAAGTGTATAGACTTAGATGGAAGCTATGTTGAGAAATTATGTTCTCATTTTGATATTTTCCTTTAATAAAGGTTTCTGTGATTTTGTGGAGTTCTGGTATGGTGCTGTAGGATAAGCAGTAGACCACAGGTCAGGTTGAATCACAAGGTCCACGGTTTGAACTCACTAGAACCTCCATGGATATCCTATACAAGGGTCACTATTAGTCGGACCCAACAACGATTTTGTAGCAACACTGTTTGACTTACCTTTGTACACCTAAAAATAAATATTTGATACATATTTGTTGAGTAAGCAATTGTAAACTGTATTAATTTCATTTGCTTAACATATGAATTAAAATATTCAAAATATTTACTGAATAAAGAAACGAATAGGATTTACAATCAAGTTTTTTTTAAACAATGGTCAGAAGGTTTTTTTGTTTTGTTTTGTTTTGTTATGTGCCGTGGAGTCAGTTCCGACTCATAGTGATCCTGGTACAGGGTTTCCGAGGCTGTAAATCTTTACGGGAGCAGAAAGCCTCATCTTTCTCCGGCGGAACAGCTAATAGTTTCAAACTGCTGACCTTGCAGTTCGCTGCCCGAATCATAACCACTACGCTACCAGAGTAGGCCAGGAAAAAAGCAGTACAATTCAAAATCTTCCACAATTAAACAACACTGTCTAGAGAAACAAACTATTCAGTACATATAAATAACTAAAAAATTTTCTGCACAGTGGAACGTGACAGGTTACCACAATTTATCCAAGATTGAAACGGTAAGGGAGTAGAGGATCTCTCCAAAATCAACCTACAGCTCCTTCTGCTTAAATTCTATGCTTATTTCATGGAACTTTCTAATGACAGACTTGTTTCCATGGGTATCTGGAGAACAAAAGAGCACTATGGACAATGAGCTATGATACTATCTTCATAGGAACAAAAAGATCCCTACACTCAGAAAATAAGAACCTAAAATCCCCTAGAAAGGAAGATGAAATGCTGTTCCCATGACATAGGTTGGCCTGATAATCCTGTCCCCATCTTACTAGGGCCAGGATCACAAAGATTCATCAACATTATTGTGCATACTTTTAAATCCAAAGATTCAGGTAAGTTATAGCTTTTCAATTAATCAAGTCTTATTTAATGCTTACCAAACAGCAAAAACATGTATCCATTATCCCTATCAATTCAGGCAAGGTGAGGTCTTTAATTTTAATGGTGCCATCCTGAAAAAGAGAGAAAAAAGCCCATGCATAAATTTTCTAAACATTATTGTTGCTATGTACAGTAGCATTTTGGCTTTAAAACATCAAAAATCTTTAAATAATAATTCTAAGACACTCTATCTCATCATGTGACAAAATTGTTGTTGTTATGTGCCAGGGAGTCTGTTCCAACTCTTAGCGACCCTGTACAGGGTTTCCGAGGCTGTATATCTTTACAGGAGCAGAAAGCCTCATCTTTCTCCTACAGAACAGCTGGTAGTTTCAAACTGCTGACCATGAGATTAGCAGCCCGATTTGTAGCCACTACACTACCAGAGCTCTTTTAAGACACCAAATTAATTCTGTATTTCTAAAAACAGTATTTCTAAACAGATACTTTATAAACAAGAAACATTAAAGCCTATAATTTGAAACAGAATTAAGACCTTTATGAAGAAATGGAAAGTCAAACAAGCATTTTAAAAGCAGTTTGAATGTAAAATAAGAATGAATCATTAGAGATCATTTCAGTGAAATGAAACTAGCTACAAAAAAAAATTAACATTTTTTAATATCTTCTTTAAAATGATTAACTATAAACCCTTAGCTAAGTCCCTTCAGAACAAACACCCCTCTAACTCTGAAACTCAAAGGGAAAAATACATGAACAGGCATGTAAGCTTGCTGGAAACCAAACTGGTCTACTGGTAAGTGAAAGAAGGGGAAAGGCAGCAGTGAAGAAATGGGCTAAGTTCAACCATGTTCCATAGCCTCTCCATGACCTGGAAGAGAGAGAAGAGGAAGGGCTGGTTGGTCCAAAATGTGGTGAGACCAAGGGACACTTGAGCCCATGGACAAGGACCTAGCCACTGTGGGCTAGAGCTGAGAGTGAAGCATCCAGCTGATATGAAGTGAGAGGAGATGCACAAGAACACTCAAGCTTGAAGACAGTACCCATTTGCCCTAGCCTCGATGACTTGATAATCAGAAGATTTAAAAAAATAATAAAATAAATTTTTTAGATAAACGAAACAAGGGTAAATTGCTACAATTCAATGAACTTGACCTATACTCACAGAGGTGGTAGCACAAAATACCAAGAGAAAAGCAAGGAGTCTTCACATCAAGTATCAGTGCTATACCCTCTGTATATAGGAAAGATAGGGACGGGAAACCTAAGACACTGGCTACCTAACACTAGGGGGTGATAAAGGCTCAAAGTGACTGGCTCACAAGGTTTCATGAGGGAGTTTAGTTTAAGAGTGTGGGGAGGAAGAAAGAGTCCCCACTGAATAGTATTCATATAATCTGATAGTGAATAATTGTTATCCTGAATAATTGACAGTCACAATTGTAAAGGTAGAATTTTTGTAATAAAAACAGGGAAGTAGTTAATCTTACAGTCCAGAAACAGAGGACCCTAAGACCATCAAAGGAGAAGAGCACAAGTGGAATGCAGGACCTTATCCAGAGAAGCAGCAACACCAGAGATGGAAGCAGAGATGGGGAAATGGAGAGAGGGAGCAGCTGAGGACTCTAGATTCACGGAAAGAGAAGAACTGAGATCTCGTGGTCAGGAGGCAGACTTGCAAAATGTGCCCTTTGGTGGTTTAAATTATTATATATGCCTGAGTGTTTAAAAAATGAAAGACAGCTAAAATGAATAGAGACAAATACTGTTAAAAGATGGTACCTGGAGGGGATTATAACCATTGTAATGAAACAAAGTATATGATTTGTTGAATGTAAAAATGATGCTCCATCCTGTAAACTTTCACTCATTTCACAATAAAAACTTAATAAAAAAAAACAAAAAGCCCTTAGCTATGGAACTGATTCAAACCTACAGCAACCACAGAGGTCAAGCTACAGGGGCAGCTCCAACCACTGCACCACAAGGGCTCCTCTGATTATCTACAATGAACTTATTCAACTTTATGCACCAACTACTAAATCCAGTGAGGATGAAATAGAAGAATTCTACCAACTTCTTCCATCTGAAATTGATCACACATGCAATCAAGATGTATTGATCATTACTGGTGACTGGAAGGCAAAGGTTGGGAGCAAATAGGAAGGATCAGTAGTTGGAAAATATGGCCTTGGTGATAGAACTGATGCTGGAGATCGCATGATACAATGCTGCTAAATCAATGATTTGTTCATTTCAAATGCCTTCTTTAGAAAGCATAAGAGACTATACACATGGACCTCACCAGATGGAAAACAAAGAAATCAAATTGACTACATCTGTGGAAAGACAGGATGGAAACGTTCCATATCATCAGGCCAGAGGCAGACTGTGGAACAGACCATCAATTGATCATACACATATTAAAGCTGAAGCTTAGGAAAATGAAAACAAGTCCACGAGAGCCAAAATATGACCTTAAATATATCCCACCTGAATTTAGAGATCATCTGAAGAAAAGATTTGATACATTAAACACTAA
>NW_006409094.1:280451-296069 GCF_000296735.1 Chrysochloris asiatica
CCTGTAAACTTTCACTCAATGCAAAATAAAAACATTTAAGAAAAAAAAAAAAAAAGAAGGGAGAGAAGGTACTCAAGGGGAAAAAGGGAAAAGCTGATGCTTACAAGGATGGAAATAACCCTGCAGAAAATGGAGATGACAGAACAGACCAGGCACAGAAAGCTGAAGGTGCTGGGGATGTCAAGTGAAGTGTGTGTATTTTTGATAACTGTGTACTTCTGGTGACTGTACAGTTTGAAATACTATTTTTTATCAAGTTTTAGAAAAATGCAGAATTTTGTTTTACTTTTTTTTTTAAGCTATGTTGTTAGCACACAAAACACTTGTTTTTGGGGAAAGGGACAAATGTCACTAATACAGTGTTTGATGTGGAAGCAAACACCTTTCCCATCTAGTTTTGAGAGACTTCCTCTTGGTTCCAAGGAGGGATTCCCTGATGTTACCACACATTAGCCACCTTGGTGCACAAATGCCATGTGGTGTGGGAAAAGTACGATTTGTGTTTACATCTTCATATCCTCTCCGCCCTCTCTGCCTTCAGCATAGACTTGACTCCCATAAACCCAGAGACCTATTGTACTCATGAGGAATCTGTACGTGGACACAAAAAGGCAGCTGTTCAAACAGAACACGAGAACACTGAATGGTTTAAAATTAAGAAAGGTGTGTAAGTAACAGTGCTGTATTCTTTCACCATACTTACTCAACCTATATGCTGAGCAAATAATCCGAGAAGCTGGGTTATTTGAAGAAAAACGTAGCATCAGGATTGGAGTTAAGAGTCATTAACAACCTTGCTTGCTGAAAGTGGAGAGGACTTAAAATATTTACTGATAAGTAAAGAAAATAAAAATCCTCACCACTGGACCAATAAACAATTCTTATCAACAGAGAAAAGACTGAAGTTGTCAAAGACTTCATTCTTCTTAGATCAACTGTCAACACTCATGGAAGCAGCAGTCAAGAGCTCAAAGCATATCTGCTGCACAAGACCTTTTTAAAGTGTTCAAGAGCAGAGATGTCAGCTTGAGGACTAAGGTGTGCCTGACTCAGGCCATGGTATTTTCAATAACCTCATATGCATGTGAAAGCTGGACAGTGAATAAGGAAGACCGAAAAAGAATTGATGCATTTGAGTTACGGTGTTGGAGGAGAATACTGAAAGTTCCATACACACACTGCCAAAATAACAAACAGATCTGTGTTGGAAGAAGTACATCCAGAGTGCTTCTTCGAGGTCAAGATGGCCAAACTTCATCTCTCATACTTCGGACATACTGTCAGGGACCAGTTTCTGGAGAAGGATATCATGTTTGGAAAGGTGGAGGGTCAGAGAAAAAGAGAGAGACCCCTAGAGGGATGGATTAGCCAAGTGGCAGCATCAATGGCCTCAAGCGTGGCAACAATTTTAAGGTTGGCCCAGAACCGGGCAGCGTTTCGTTCTGTTGTGCATAGGGTCACTGTAAGTCGGTACCAACTCGACAGCACCTAACAACAACTTAACAAGTAAACCACTCCTGGTGTGGCGCAGAGGATCAGCAGTGGACTGCTAACCTCAAGGTTGGTGGTTCAAACCCACCAGCCACAACTTGGAAAGCCTATACAGGACCACTATGAATCAGAATTGACACAGTGGCACTTAGCAACAACAACTCCTCACTTAAAAGGATTATCTGGTGGAGTAGTGGGTTATGCACTGGGATGCTAACAGCAAAGTCTGCAGTTCGAGTCCACCATGTGTTCCATGGAGAAAGATGAGGTTTTCTGCTCCCATAAACACGTACAGCCTTAGAAACCCTAAACAGGGTCTCTATGAACGGAAACCAAATTGACAGCACACAACCACAACCAGCACCCCTCACTTAGCGGCTATCTTGCTACCTAATATTTTGTTTTTGCAACAATAGTTAAGAAAATATACTATCTATTTTGTACATTAATGACACATGTCTGGTAGTAAAGAACCTTTAGGTTCAGGGTGAGAGTAATGCTGCCTTTGAGGGACAAGCTTGTCTATCAACTTGGTGGATGTGATCATCCTCCATTTTAGCATAACACAGATTTTCACATAATGACCTGGTCTTCGGGGCCTAACCAAGTCATTAAGTGAGGAGTGGGTGTACAGTACTTATAAACTGTGTTTATAACATCCATCTACTTAGCACATTTTTATGCATAAAAATATATAATTAAATCTTAGACAAATATGAATTTTTAAATTATCATTGAATAAATTTCAAATTCATTACAATTTAATCCCTTAACAAGTATCCTGATACTTGCACAATCAAAGGCTTTCAAAAAATAAACACATGTGAATGAATTCAGAGCATATTTATAAAGAAATAGACAAAGATTACAACTAATTCTTACCTGTAAATAATTTTAAGAGAACTGTTACTTTAAGTTAATATACTAAGCTTTTCATTATTAAATATACAGTTTTAACATATGAAATGGTAAGTGACAAAAGATTATACAAAAAGTACATTGGTAACTACCTTGATAGATTGTTCAAAATTGAGAACCTTTCGATTAACTTGATTTCCAATCATGCCAGCATCCATCTTGGGATCCATCATTTCAATAGCAGACATGGCTTCAAAAAGGCCAAATCTGCAAATAAGAAAACCAGCCCCACAGATTGTTTTTAAACCCAGTAAAAGTTTACCCAGACTCCCAAAATGGTACAAAATTAGTACCCTTAAAATGTTGAAATTTTTAGGGAAAAATAAAGTTAATCTGTTATATTATGGATTTCACTTTGTCTTCCTTATTTTCAATAACAACTTAGCATTCAGTCATGTTTGAAATAATAATGCAACTTTTAATATCTGAAAAACCTAATAATCTGAGATATTACTGTCTATAATGTCCAAAGTTTTGTCAAAGAATGAAAAATAATCTAGAAAACCTGATGTCTAATTAGTCAGAAAAGTAAACAGTTGTGATGCATTGTAGACTGATTGTTGTTAAGTGCTGTCCAGTTGATTCCTACCAATAGCGACCCTGTATAGGGTTTCCTAGGAGAAGATAATGAGCTTGAACTACTGACCTTGCAGTTCAAACAACTTTGAAGTCCAGCGCATTAACCCACAGCATCATACCAGGACTCTATGTGGACTGATAAGTATAAAATTAACTGAGATCTCTCTCGAGAAAGAGGAGAGGAATAAGGAAAATTAAAAGAAAGCTTGGTAATCAAGCAAGCTACTGACTCCACCATTTTGCTTCGTTTGTCTTTAGAGTGCTGGGAAAATACAGAAATCTACTTATTACCAAAATGCACTGCTCTCAAAAAAAAAAAAAAAGCAGCAATAAGACATCAAAGAGAGCTTTAAAAGACAGACTGCCTTTTCTTGAAATCTAATTTAAGCTATTCTAACAATCTGATCACAATACATGACTGCTGAAGACATCCCTCAGCTATAAAATTTGAAGCAGTGCTAATCAAGACCCAAATGGCAATTTTCAGAGACTGCCAAGCCAAGAGAATATCTGCAAGAAAGGAACAGTCTTGAAAAAGTTTACCGAAACAATAACAAACAATAGGGATTCACAAAATACCAAATAATACTATAATGCTATAATAATTAAGTGCTCTAGAATACAAAGATCAATGTGGAATTATGTAGATAAAAGTGGAATTTCAAACTAGTGAAAAACAGTGAATTTGCCAATAAATGATGTTTAAGGTATCAACCATCTGGAAAAAGTTAACTTGATTCATACCATTTGAAAATATAAATTTCAGACAGATGTAAGCTAAAATCTCAAGCAAATAAAAAAACTCAATGATCAACAAGGACACTAGAAAGAAAAAAAGAGTTGAGAGCTTTAATAACTGTGTAAAAAGGTTGGTTATATACAATAATTGTTCTTAAGTTTAGTTGAGTGTATTCTGACTCAAAGCGACCCTGTACAGGATTTCCAAGAAGTAACTAGTGCATTTGAAATGTCGACCTTGTGGTTGACAATCTAGAGCTGATTACGAAGCGCTACACCAGGAGTCCATACAATAATTAACCACAGACAAACACCAACAGTTATCTGGAAGAAGCATTTTTAATATAGACAATTTTAAGGAGGTTAATAGCCGTAATATATAATGTAAATAAAGAAAAGGCAAATAATTCAAATAAAAATAGGAACAGTATATAAAGACAATTCACAGCATTGAAAAAATAAACTACTAACAAAAAAGTGAAAAGCTATAGAAATGCAAATAGCAACCCTTTATAGTGTTTCAAGGAGCAGCTTGTGGGTTTGAAATATCAGCCTTGAGGTTAACAGTCCAATGCTTATCCTACTGCACCACACCAAGACTCTGCAAACAAAATGCATTTTTTTTTTGGGGGGGGGCTTAGTAAAAAAAGATTTAAATACATGTATATATGTTGTTGTTGTTAAGTGTTGACACATCAAGACTCCATATGTATGTGTGTGTGGGCATGCATTTTATAAAACAGATGTACCATTAATGGACACCTGGATTGTAACAGGGTGGGTAGTTCAAACTCATCAACTGTACTTTGGACATCCTATACAGGGTCGATGTGCGTCAGAATTGACACAACAGCAATTAAAAACAACAGTATACTAAAAAACTATTGATGCATGTGAAAATAATTTTCTAGGGCAGTGGTGGTGGTAGTGGTGGTTCTGTCCTAACTCACAGTGACCCTGTATAGGGTTTCCAAGACTGAAAATCTTAATGGGACAGGAAGCTTCATCTTTTTCCAATGGAGTAGCAAGCAGATCTCAAAAGGTAACCTTGCAGTGAGCACCTCAATTCACAACCCACTATGCTACCAAGGCTCCTAAGTTTCTAAGGTAGTTGTTGTTATGAATCAGTTCTGACTCATAGCGACCCTGTATAGGGTTTCCAAGGTGCAGTTTGAACTGGCAACCTTGTGGTTAGCAGTCCAGTGCTTATCCTACAGCACCACACCAGGACCTGCTTTACATTGTAATGGATCCACCCAGATATCCCTAAAAAAAAAAGTATTAATTTACTTTATATTCCCAACAGTACACAAGAATTGTATTGTTGTTATTGTTGTTAGGTAGCGTCAAGTGAGTGCTGGCTTGTAACAACCTTATGCACAACAGAACTAAACACTGCCTATTGTGTGTCAACTTTACAACTGTTGTTACACTTGAGGCCACTGCTGCTGCCATGTGCCAATCCATCACATTGGGGGTTTTCCTCTTTTTCTCTGACCCTCCACTTTACCATACACAATTATCTTTCTCTGGGGAATGGTTCTTCCTTATATTATGTCTGAAGTATAGGCGACAAAGACTGACCACCTCTGACTTCTAAGGGGCATTCTGGCTGTACTTCTTCCAACCCAAATTTGTTTGTTCAGATTTGTCTGTTCTTTTGGAAGTCCAATGGTACTTTTAATATTCTCCTCCAACACTGTAATTCAAATGCATCAAATCTTCTACGTTCTTCTTTATTCATTGTCCAACTTTCAAATGCATATGATATTATTAAAAATACCAAGGCTTGGGTCAGGCACACCTTAGTCCTCAAACTGACATCTCTTTGCTTTTAAACATAAGGTCTTGTGCAGCAGACTTGCCTAATGCAAGATATCATTTGATTTCTTGACCATTTCTATGGTGTTAATGGTTGTGAAGTCTTTGACAACTTCAACCTCATCTCCATTAATCTTGATGCTATATATTGGTCCAGTGGCAAGGATTTTTGTTTGCTTTACTTTGAGGTATAACCCATACAGAAGGTTGCAAGCAAGGTTGCATCATTTGCATATGGTAGGCTGTTAATGAGTCTTCCTCTAACCCTGTTGCCACATTTTTCTTTATATAATCCAGCTTCTCTAATTATTTTCTCAGCACACAAACTGAGTAAGTAAGGTGAAAGAATACAGCTCTGATGCACACCTTTCCTGATTCTAAACCATTCAGCATTCCCTTGCTTGTTCTGTCCAAACTGCCTCTTGATCTGTGTAAAAATTCTTCATGAGCACATTTAAGGGCTCCAGAATACACATTCTCTGCAATGTTACCCATAGCTTGTCATGATCCATATAATCAAAAGCCTCTGCATAGCCAATAAAGCACAGGTAAACACCTCTCTGGTATTCTCTGCTTTCAGCCAAGCATCTGATGTTAGCAATGATATCCCTTTCCACATGCATTCATGTGAATGAAGCTTGAACCTCTGGCAGTTCTCTGTCAATGTACTGCTGTAGCTGTTTTTGGATTATCTTTAGCAAAACTTTACTTGCATGTGATATTAATGATACTGTCCAGTAATTTATGCATTCCACTAGAAGAGACACAAATATGGATCTCTTCCAATCAGTTGGCCAGGTAGCTGTCTTCCAAATTTCCTGGCATAGATAAGTGAGTGCCTCCAGTGTCACATGACTTTGTTGAAAGATTTCAATTTGTATTCCATTAATTTCAAGAGCCTTGTTCTTTGCCAATGCCTTCAGTGCACCTTGGACTTCCTCCTTCAGTATCATTGGCTCTTGATCAAATGTTACCTCTTGAAATGGATGAACATTGACTATTTCCTTCTGGTACAGTGACTCTGTGTATTTCTTCCATCTCCTTTTGACACTTTCTGCATCATTCAATATTGTGCCCCTAGAATCCTTCAGTGTTCAAAGTCAAGGCTTCAATTTTTTCTTCAGTTCCCTCAGCTTGGGAAATGCTGAACATATTCCTCTCGTTTCATGTTCTAACTCCATTATAACATTTGACTTTGTCTTATTGAGCTGCCCTTTGAAATTTTCTATTCAGCTCTTTTCTCTCTTCATTTCTTCCATTTGCTTTAGCAGCTCTCTGCTGGAGAGCAAGTTTCAGAGTCTCTTCTTTCATCTATTTTGGTCTTTTCTTTCTTCCTTACCTTGTTAACGACATTTTGCTTTCTTCTGTACAATGCTCTTGATGTCATCCTACAACTCTTCTGGTCTTTGGCTATTAGTATCTAATTCATCAAATATCTGTCCTTCAGATGATATCTAAATTCAAGTAGAATATGTTCAAGGCCATAATTTGACTCTCATGGACTTGTTTTAATTTTCTTCAGCTTCAGCCTGAACCTGCACATGAGCAATCAATGGTCTGTTCCAGTCTGCCCCCTAGCCTTGTTTTGGCTGATGATATGGAGCTTTTCCAACATCTCTTCCCACAGATGCAGTGAATTTGACTTCTGGGTATTCCATTTGGTGAGATAATGTGTATAGTTGTCTTTTATGTTGTTTAAAAAAGGTATTTGCAATGAACAAGTCATTGACCTTGCAAAATTCTATCATGAGATCTCAAGTATCATTTCTATCAATGAGGCCATATTTTCCAATGACTGATCTTTCCTCTTTGTTTCCAACCTTTGCATTCCAATCATATGTAATTATCAAGACATCTTGATTGCATGTTTGATCAAATTGAGACTGAAGAAGCTGGCAGCATTCTTCAATTTCATTATCATTGGCTTTATCAGTTGGTGTGTAAATTTGAATAATAGTGGTTAATACCACTATTGGTCATCCTTCTAGGTGTATAGATATTACCCTATCACAGACAGCGTTGTTATTTCAAGACAGATCTTCAAATATTCTTTTTGATGATGACCGTGACATCATTCCTCTTCAGTTCCCAGCATAGTAAGCCATGTGGTTATCAGATTCAAGATGACCAATACCAGTCCATTTCAGCTCACTAATGTTTAATAACTTCCAGTTTTCCTGGATTCATACTTTGTACATTCCATGTTCCAATTATTAATGGATGTTTACAGGTCTCTCTCCTCATTTTGAGTTGTGCCAAATTAGCAAATGAAGATCACAAAAGTTTAATTCCATTATAGTTGTTCATGGTCAAATCGACTTTGAGGAGGCAACTCTTCCTCAGTAGTATTTTGAGTGTTTTCCAACCTGAGGGGCTCATTTTCCAGCACTGTATTTGACAATATTCTTGTGTTTTTCATCAAGTTTCAGTATTCAATATTTTGGTGCTATCTGACAGTGTTCTATTACTGTTCATAAGGTTTTTAGAGACTTAATATTTGGAAGTAATCTGTATCTCCTGCTTCCAAGTCTGTCTTGGTCTAGAAGCTCATTTGAAACCTGCCCACCATAGGTGACTCTGCTGGTATTTGAAATACTGGTAGGATAGCCTCCAGAATCACAGCAACTCAAAAGTCTCCTTCACAGTAGAACAAACTGATAGTTGAGCACTAGGAGAATTTATGTAATATATATGTACATGTGTGCGTGTAAATACATATTACATATATATTACATATTAGGATAAGCACTGGGCTGATAACCACACAGTTTGAGGTTCGAATCAACCAGGCACTCCTTGGAAACCCTATACAGAGTCACTGTGTGTCAGAACTGACTGGAAGACCCTTAACAATAACAACATATATAATAATACAATGTAACAGTTAAAATGAACAAGGCTGAATTACTTACTACATACTAACATGGAAAGGATCTAATTTATAGAATAGTACACATCATATAGCTCACTTATAACTCATTTTTACAGATGTATATTCACATACATAGAGCCCAGGTGTGACATTGTGGGTTAATGTGCTGGACTGTAAGGTCGGTTTGAACTGCAAGATCAGCAGTTCAAGCTCTAGCTGGCTCACTGGAGACACTACACCGGGTTGCTAAGGGTCAGAACTGACTCGACAGCACTTAACAACAATTCACATATATAAACATTTTTAAATGGTCTACAAGACAATACAACAATCCAGTAATCTCTAACAGTGACTTAAAAAAACTAGTTGCATTCAGGCCGACTTCTCCTCTAGGCAACATGCATGTCAGAATACAACTCTACTTGAGAGGGTTTTCAATGACAGATTTTTTCTAAGGCACCTGTGTGGACTTGCACTGAAGGTTAGCAATCTCACATGATAACAGTTAAGTTATGGAGTTCCCTAGGCAAAGATAAGGAATTGGAGAAAGAAGGCTTCCATGGAAACTGTTGCTTAATCTCTGATGTCTGAATTTCTTAGAAAAACAAACAAACAAAACATCCATTTATTACTAATATGACAAGTTTTCTTAAAAGTTTTTAATGGCACTGCAAACCAATTAGAGGGGAGCACGGTGCCTCTGTGGGGTAAGCACTGGACTGCGAATCACAAGGTCAGTATTCAAGTCCACCAATTACTCCACAGGAGAAAGATGATTTCCACAAAGATTTACTGCCTCAGAAACCCTATAGAGGGTTGGTACAATTCAGAATGGATCCTAAGGCACTTAGTAACAACAACAAAACCAATCAGTTATTTTCCTAACTGGTAAAAACTGCCACAGAAACTGTCTTAGTTATTGTCCTGTGCCACAGAATCCATTCTTACTCATCTAGCAACCCTGTATAGGTTTCCCAAGAGCAATTGGTGCTTCTGAACAGCCAACCTGGCGGTTAGCAGTCCAGTGCTTACCCTACAGCATCACACCAGGTCCCAACTGAAACTACAGTACCTAGTACAGCTTTAGACACTGTTTTAGGACATTATTTGCCTGCTTCATGGACCTTACATTCTAGGGGGAGGAAACAGACAATAAACAATAAAGATAAGCAAATTATATGTTAAGCGATTATTTGAGGTAAGGAGACTATTTAAAAAAAAAAAAAAAAAAAGCTAAAGGAGACATGGATTGGAAAGAACTATATAACTTTAATTTGTTAAGTTGTCAGGTGGGTTCTAACTCACAGTGAGCCTATATAGAGTATCCAAGGAGCAGTGGTGGATTTGAACTGCCAACTCTGAGTTTCAAACCGACCTTACAGTCCAGTGCTTACCATACAGCACCACACCAGGACTCCAAGTAACTTTGATAGGTGGTCAAAATAGGCTGCTGCAATCCATGTTGCCTGGGCTTATAGCTTAAAACCTCAGAGAAATAAGGATAACAGATCCCTCTAGCGGTCCTTGTTTAAGCTTCATCCATGGCCAGGAGTCACTTTACTGCATTCTCCTGTGGTCCACTTCACTGTGTCCTTCCTGTGATTGCCTGCCTCATACTAATGATCCACAGTGTTTTCTGATTGTGTGCTGCCACTGAGCAGCATGAGCATTAGCTACCTGGGAAGTTGTTACATACACAATTTCTCAGGCCTCACCCAGGAACTCAGGTGGAGCCCAGCAATCAGTTATTTAAAAGCCCACCAGGTGGACTGTGAGGCACATTAATGTATGAGAAGTAAATTTCAAACTTTAACTGCACTCCACAAAAAGTCCAATCTTATCCATGGACCAATTTTAAATTTGATATTGCTAACCTTAAAAATAGAACTTGGTCATAGCAGTATGGGAACTGAGGCTAAGTTAGGTGAGCAGAAACGTAATCAAGCATTTCCTTTGATTTTCCTTTCCAGAGATTCTCAATTTACTAAATCTAAGCACTTAGTGATCTCTGGTCATCAGCAAATTGCACCTGGCACACAACCAACACCTCTTCTTTAAGTTAAAATTTCTCATCTTGTACATCTCTCAAGGAAGGGATTTAGACAGTTTTACCAGGTACAAATAACCCTTTCATCACATAAGCAGTTTCAAAATGCTGACCACAGTTAAAAATACACTTACAAAAAGTTAGGTTTTTTTATTGTTGTTGTTTTTCAGTTTTAAAGTATAAAATTACTCAGACCTTAAAAACTACTACTGCATGTGAGAAAAATAGGTTGAAATACCACAGCACACTGTTGCAGTACAGTGAATTACATAAAATTACTTAAATTACTTAAAATTCCTCTTGCAGTTATAGTCTTTGTGACTCTCACACAATGACTGAGTGGGGCTATACAAATTAAGTATATGAAACCTGTGATGGTAAAAGTCACATGTTAACTTGGCTGGGTCATGATTTTCAGTGGATTCGAAATTAGATAAAGATGCAATTTTATTATTGTTGTTGTTAAGTGCCACTGAGTCGGTTCCAACCCATAGCGACCCTATGTAGGGTTTACGAGAAGTGGCTGCCGAGCTCCAATCTGGTGGTTCAGACAACTTTGAAGTCCAGTGCATTAACCCACAACACCACACCAGGGCTCCATTTTATGATGTGTTGTAAATCCTCCCTATATGCCTGTGATTGTGGCCCTATTTGGGTGTGAGTTGTCCCTAATATTAATGAGGTAGGATTACAGTGGGATATATGGAGTCACCACCTTACTAGAGGATGTGACTCAGTCAGCACCCTTAACACTCTTAAGTCACAACTTTGCACTGCCTTGTTCAATAATTGGTGTTTCTTTGAGAGTATGATCTACATCCAATTCATACGAATGCTCTGGCAAAGTTTTCTTTTGCTCTGAATCCTGCATCTGGTTCCTTATCTATCATCTGACCTCCAGTTCTTAGGATTTGGGCCTGCAGCCTATCATCTGGCCTGCCAAGTACAGTTAGGTAGCCCCTGAGACACCATGTGATGGTAGTCAGGAGAAGCCTCCAGTATGACCCATAGATCCGGGACTTGCCAGCCTCCACAACTGTGTGAGCCATTTCCTTTAGGTTTGTAAGTTCTGTGAGCTGTTGTGGAGAAAGAGCACTGTGGGGAGTTCTGGACATCAGAGATGATGGAGCTGGGACACCTTTAACCTCCATCTCATAGGAACCAGCTCTGTATTGATCTTTCTAAAAGAAATGATTGACTTAACTACTTCAAAAGGCATTTACATACTTACAGCTTATCATGAAGCAGTTCTCCCAACTTTAATTCTAAAAGAAACAAAGAGAAAAGCCCTTTAAATTATTCCATCTTCAACTTCTAATTCTAAGAAAAGCAAAACCTAAAAAACATTCTCACACTACTTCAAAAGTCATTTTTTATGAAATGGTTGTATTAGTCCCACTCAATTACAAACACCTTTCCACAGTGAGTGAATGCGAAGAGTACTGTATATTATTAAGTGGGTTAGAAATAAAGGGTTAAGTCACTCAATATGGACTACAATGTTTCAAACAATATACAATCTTACTGTAAAAGAAAAACTTCCCCCAAGTAAATGTTTTCATAAAACTGATGGCTATTTCTGAAGTGATTTTTTTTTTAACCATTTGGTAACATGTTCTAATCTCATTTTGTTCTAGGAATAAGGTCATGTTTTAGAGATTATTTTAAATAACATAAAAGATAAATCAGCTAATCAAAATGCAGTCATACTCATTCACTATAAAGCATTGGTTCTCAACTTTGGCTGCTTATTAGAATCACATGCAATTTACTAGAGAGACAGCTGAAGTTCTAATATTTTAAGTCATCTAGACCAACCCTTCATTTTACAAATGAGGAAACCAAGACCCAAGGTCTATGGGATGTTCTGTTGTCTTTCTTTTTTAATTTGGCAAAACTTTTTGGTACCTGGTATGATAAAAGAATCAGCACATGTTAATATAAATAACATTTCAATGCAAAATAAAATATATTGTCCAAAACCAAAAAGCAAATTATAAGAGAACTGTTTTACACTTTTGCTAATCTCTTTAATTAATCTAACATTGTTGTTGTTAAGTACCGTGGAGTCGGTTCCGACTCATAGTGACCCTGCACAGGGTTTCCAAGGATGCCACTCTTTACGGGAGCAAAAAGCCTCATCTTTCTCCCCAGAACACCTGGTAGTTTCAAACCGCCGACCTTGAGG
This sequence comes from Chrysochloris asiatica, assembly GCF_000296735.1. Classification (NCBI taxonomy): domain Eukaryota; kingdom Metazoa; phylum Chordata; class Mammalia; order Afrosoricida; family Chrysochloridae; genus Chrysochloris; species Chrysochloris asiatica. The sequence goes on from NW_006409094.1 coordinate 293,106, forward strand.
CAGCCCGATTTGTAACCACTACACTACAAGAGAAGAGTATAATCACTCTCACTGCATGATCAATTAATAGAAATCAAGAACTTGGATAACATTATAAAAGATGCAAATTGGGCATTCTTCAGCCAGGCAGTAGTTCTCACAAACCTGAGTGAGGAGGACAATGTTTTCCATTTATCATTAGCCATCAGAGTGACGGCTGTTACCACATTCTAGGTAGCCTCGAGAAATTAACTCCACTCTGTGCTAATAAAATGGGAGGAAAAGTCAAGTAACACCTTACTGAAAATAAATTGCTGTAAAATCAATTTCAACTAATGGCAACCCCATGTTACAGAGTAGAACTGCTCCACAGGGTTTTTTTGATCATAATCTTTACTGAAGCAAATAACCCGGGGCTTTCTTTCATGGCACTAGTGGGAAGGTTTCAACCACTTTATGCTTTGAAAAGTGTTGCTGTTGTTAATAAGCGCTATTGAGTCAGCTCCAACTCACCTTGACCCTGTATAAGGTTTCTGAGGTGCATATCTGGTGAGTTTGAACTGTTGACCTTGTGGTTTGCAGTCCAATGCTGATCCTACAGCACCACACCAGGAATCCAGTGCAAACCATCTTCATTAGTAGTCCAGTGCATACCATTTTCCCTACTTGAGACTGTAGTTATTGCTGTTATTGTTAAGTGCCATCAAGTCAGTTGTGACCCATGGCGACCCTGTATAGGGTTTCCAAGGACCAGCTAGTGAGCTTGAACCACTGACCTTACAGTTCAATTGACTATGCAGTTTGGTACATTAAGTCACCACCATGAAAACAGTTTGACCTTATACAACTCTGGAAATGGTGGGGATCCTCAGAGATCATGGACCAAACCAAACCAATGAACTGAAAAAAAAACAAACAAAAACCACTGTTTCTTTAAAAAACAGTTACTTCTATAATTTCTAAATAGTCACTACTACTACTACTAAGGCATCCTGGTATGGCGCTGGTAGTTAATGCACTAGACTGCAAGGTCAGTTTGACCTGCAAGGTCAGCAGTTCAAACTCATCAGCCCCTCCTCGGAAACTCTATTACAGGGTCATTTATGGGTCAGAATTGACTCAATGGAACTTTTAACAACAACTATTACTACTACTACTACTACTACCACTACTACTACTAAAACTAAGGGGCTTCTACTACTACTACTACTACCACTACTAAAACTAAGGGGCTTCTAGTGTAGTGCTTTAGGATAAGCACAGGACTGCAAGGTCAGTTTGAACCACAAGGTCAGAGGTTCAAACTCACCGGTTGCTCCTTGGAAACCCTATACTGGGTTGCTCTGAGTTGGAACTAACTTGATGGCAGTTAACACAACAACTAAAACTAAACTCTTAAGCATGCTCAACAGTATATAACACGACAGACTCAGAGCAAAGGGAAAAATGAGGTATGAAAATCCAGCTCAAATCGTAGTGGTGATGATTCAGACATTTTGACAATATGCATAACAAACCAGCCTTTTATTTTATCCTCATAGTCAAAGAGTTGCTGGAAGAAAGTTTCCCTAACATCCTGAAGAAGATAAGCATTAAAAAAACTGAATGACTCACAGGCAGGAAAGACCCCAAAAGAAAATCACCAAGACATATAATCAAACTCTCCAAAATCAAAGACAAGGAAAGAATCCTGAAAGCAGCTAGGGAATAAAGAAATGTTACCTACAAAGGAAAGCCAAGAAGATTAAGCTCTGATCTCTCAGCAAAAAACATGTGGGCAAGAAGGCAATGGGGAGATATATACAAAACAATGAAAGAATAAAAACTGCCAACCAAGAACCATATACCCAACAAAGCTGTCTATCAAATATGATTGCAAAAGCAGAATATTTCAGGATAAACTGAAATTAAGGGATTTTCTGAAGGTCAAACCAGCACTTCAAAATATAGTAAAGGGAGTTCTTTGGACTGAGAACCAACAAAAGCAGACAATAACCAGAGACTGACATATGTGGCAAGCCCACAATGCACTGAGTCCAGAAATGAAAGCAGTTAAAGCAGAACAAAACTACAAGAATGAAATTAAGGGATCTGGAAGGTCAGTCTATGATCAGGACAACTACAAAGTAAAAGGGGGGAAAAGTATAGTAACAAAGATCCAGGTGGCAAGGAGGTCAGATAAATCTCAGAATAAAACAGACTGTCATAAAAAGAGAAAGAACTTAATAAAATACAGGGTGACCACAAAGAAACATACTACAACTCCATATCAAACAAGAAAAGGAAAACCCCAAAAAAGATTATGGAAACATTACAACTATGAAGAAATTGACAAGACAAAGCACACAAAAATGAATTCAGCACAGGAAAGCATACAGAAAAAAAGAAATCAGCAGCACCTCAAAAAACAAACAGTATAATGACAGCAATTAAACCATACCTATTGATAATTCACTGAATGTGCACAAATGCACCAGTGAAGAGACAGAGTAGCAGAATGGATAAGAAAACAGGATCCTTCAATATGCTATCTTCAAGAGACACACCTAACACACAAAGACAAAAACAGATTAACAATTAAAGGATGGAAAAACATTTATCAAGCTAATTGTAATCAAAAACAAACAGGAGTGACAATATTAATCTCAGACAAAATAAAGTTTAAAGCAAAAATCAGCATAAGAGACAAAGAAGGTCATTATCTTATGGTAAAAGGGCAATTGAATACGAGGAATTAACCATAATAGATATCTATGCTTATAACTAAACGAGTCAGCAGTTCGAAACTACCAGAGGTTCCACGTGAGAAAGATGAGGCGTTCTGCTCCTGTAAAGATTTACAGCCTTGGAAACCCTATGTAGGGTCACTATGTGTCGGAACCAACTCCATGGTACTTAACACAACAAAACAACTGAAGAGATAGATACCTCTACAATCATAGTGGGAGATTTCAACACACCACTTGGAAAAAAGGACAGAACAAC
>NW_006409094.1:296382-296899 GCF_000296735.1 Chrysochloris asiatica
TACATTATAAATATTATAAAATTAGAAATCAACCATAGGAAGATCATGGAAACAAACTCATATGCATGGAAACTGAATTAACACCCTGCTTAAAAGTTACTGGATCGAACAAATCAAAAGCGAAATTTAAAAATTCCTAGAAACCAATGAGAATGAAATTACAACATACCAAAACCTTTGGGGGACAGTAAAAGAAATGTTGAGAGGATAATTTATTGCAATAAATACACACATCCAAAAAGAAGAAAGAACCAAAATCACCACATTAACACAACATATCTAACAATCAGAAAAAGACCAGCAAAGCACAACTACAGCCACCAGAAGAAAAGAACACAAAGGATTAAAAGGAAAATAGAAAACATTGAAAGAAGCTGTTTCTATGAAAAGATGAATAAAATTGAGAATCCACTGGCAAATCTAACAAAAGAAAAGAGGGACAAGACACAAATAACATGCAAAAGAAACCACACGGGTAATAATACAACAGAACCAATGGAAAGAAAAAGGATAACAG
>NW_006409094.1:297764-299192 GCF_000296735.1 Chrysochloris asiatica
AGAAACGATTTCACCAAAAAAGTAAAAATGGAGCCCACAAACTAAGAAAAAATTTTTGCAAATACATATCAGACAAAGGACAAATTAATCTCTATAATTTAGAGGAAACTAAAACAATACTACAAGAAAAAGACAAATAACCCATTTAAAAATGAGCAAAGGACTTGAACAGACACTTCACTAAAGAAGACAACCAGGCAGCCAATAAACATATGAAGAGATGTTCATGATCATTAACCACTGTTGTTGTTTTGTTGTTGCTAGGTGCCACTGAGTTGATACAGACTCATAGTGACCCTGTGCACAACAAAACAAAGCACTTCCCAGCCCTGGGCCAACCTCACAACTGTTGCCACACTTGAGCCCACTGATGCTGCCACTTTGCCAATCTATCTCACTGGGAGTCTTCCTCTTTTTCTCTTGACCCTCCATCTTATCAAACATGAAATCCTTCTTCAGCATCTGGTCCCTTCTGACAATATGTCCGAAGTATGAGAGATAAAGTTTGACTATCCTGGTCTCCAAGGAGCACTCTGGCTGCACTTCTTCCAACACAGATCTGTTTGTTCTTTTGGCAACCCATGGCACTTTCAATATTCTCCATTGTTGTTGTTGTTGTTGTTAAGTGCCGTCAAGTCGGTTTCGACCCATAGCGACCCTGAACAGGGTTTCCGAAGCTGCAAATCTTTACGGGAGCAGATCACCTCATCTTTCTCCCGCGGAGCAGCTGGTAGTTTCGAACTGCGGACCTTGCGGTTCGCAGCCCGATTCGTAACCACTACGCTACCAGAGCTCCTTTAGAGAGATGCAAATCAAAACAAGACTGAGGTATCAACTTACACCAGAAGACAAACAAATGTTGATAAGGGTGTGGAGTGACGGGACTGCCTACATTGTTGGTAGGACTGTAAAATGGTCAAAACAGTCTGGAAAACGATAAGGCGCTTCCTCATAAAGCTGGAAATAGAAATACCTTATGATCCAGCAATTCCTATACTTTGAATACATCCACATGAAATATGAGTCAGAATGTGGCGGGGATTGGGGTGAGGAGTGGGGTGGGGAAACAGACTGTCTGGCTGTGACAATATCAAGCAAGTTGTATGACTTAGAATCAAGCAGCCAAAGTTTCATTCTAAGAATGAAACTTAAAAAGAAACATTCGTATAGTCTTGTATGCTCACTGGTGACCACTCCAGTCAACTTGTGAGTGGAAGTGAGGGAAATGCAGCAATGAAGACATGGGCTGAGTTTGGCAATGTTCCATAGACACCCAATGACCTTAAGTTGAGAGAGAGAAGAGGAAAGGCTGGCTTGTTTGAAGTTCAGGAAGATGTGAAGTTCAGGACAACCAAGGACCCTGACTTAGCTACTAGAGGCTAAAGTTAAGAGTGATGTGGCCAGGGGGAACAAACAAGATGGCGGATC
>NW_006409094.1:301647-302913 GCF_000296735.1 Chrysochloris asiatica
TTCATGATGAACCTGACCTATACTCAGAGCGGTAGTTACTCTAAATACCAACAGAGAGGGAAAGAGTCTTCAAATCAAGTATCAATGCTATCTGCTCTGTTCACAGGGTAGATACGGATGGGCAACTTAGACACTGGCTACCTAAAATGAGGGGGCAATAAAGGCATGAATTGACTGGCTTACAAGGTTTCAAGAGGGAGTTTAGCTTAAGAGTATGGGGGTGTGGGGGGAAAGAGTCCCCCTTGAATAGCTGTCATTTTGTCTAGATGGGTCTGGTGAAAAGAGATGGGGATAATATTTGTATGATTCAACAGTTAATAACTGTTATCATGACTAATCGCGATGGTCTCAATTGTAAAGGTAGAAGTTTTGTAACAAAAAAAGGGGAGTAGTTAATCTTATAGTCCAGAAACAGGATCCTGGGACCATCAAGAGCACAAGCAGAATGCGGGACCTTATCCAGAGAAGCAGCGCAAGAGATAGGGGCATGGAGAGGAGGCACAGCTAAGGACTCTAGATTCATGGACTAAGAAGAGAAGGACTAAGAGCTGGTGGCCAGGAACAGATTTGCAGAATGTGCCCTTTGGAGATGTAAATTATTATGTGTGCCTGAGTGGGTTTTTTTTGTTTGTGTGTTTTTTTTAAAAGCTAAAGTGGATAGAGTAAAATAATGTTAACTGATGGTACATGGAGGGGATTATAATCAATGTAATGAAACAAGGTATATGATTTGTTGAATGGAAAACTGATGATATGCCCTGGAAACTTTCACTCAATCCACAATAAAAACCTTAAAAATAAAAAAAGTACCATGGACTGCCAGAAAAAAAACAAATCTGACTTGAAAGAAGTACAACCAGAATCCGCCTTAGAAGCCGCATGGCAAGACTCTGAACATGTTATCAGTAGAGACCAGTTCCTAGAGAAGGACATCATGCTTGGTAAAGGGGGGTGGGGGTGGGATCACAGAAAAAGAGGAAGACCCCCAATAAGATGGATTGACTCAGTGGCAGTAACAATGGGCTCACACGTAAGGGCAATTGTGAGGTTGGCACAGAACCTGGCAGGATTTTGTTGCAGACCGTCCAGACCCAGTCAGGAGTTCGAGGCCCTGTGGGCCCAAGTGTTGCAGACCAGACAGGCTGCAGGCTCTAAGGAACAGACTCTAGCCACCTAGCAAACATAGCAAACTGTTTTTCATCTTAATATTCAGTTATGTTTATTAGTAATTGCATACATGAAGCCCTGATATCCACAGATAAATGT
>NW_006409094.1:304268-306179 GCF_000296735.1 Chrysochloris asiatica
TGAACCCCTATGTCGAGGCGGGTCCCCAACAATGCGGGATCTTACCGCCCTTATAGTTCAGATGTTCCCACGCCGAATCTGCCGGACGCCAGTAATGCATCCACTCTGGTTTTGGGGTGTCTCTTTGTCTCTCTCGTTGTGTCTCTGTGTCTCCTCTTTTGCTATCCCTATCGCTGCCAGATATCCCCACCTCGTGAACCAAACATCCATGTCGAGGCCAGTCCCCGACAGGATTTCTTTCTCTTGTGCATACGGTCGCTATGAGTCGGAACAAACTAGATGACACCTAACAATAATAATAATCACCACAACGCCAAGAATAGCAAAAGGAAGAGGAATAGCATCACATTCACTGTTCAAAAAGAACATCTGAACTTCTGGTTTTGGAGGCGCGATAAGCAGAGTCAGGCAGGACAGGCTCATTGGGGGAGGTGCGGAAAACCCAGGGAAGGTGCTTTCACAGAGTAGCTCCAGAGCTCTAGATCTAGTATAAGGTGCAGGGTGTCAGTTTCCTGTACCCACCGGTGGAAAAATCACTGTGTCAAGGTTGTGGGGCTCTCCCTGCAGCCACTCCACCCTGGCTCAATTCAGAGAGTGGAGCGACAGCCAGACTGACACAGTGATACGGCGCTAAAACCCGTGCAACGACATTTGAAAAAATAAACATTTTTTCCTCCTCTATCCTATCGGCACCCTGGTCTGCCCTGCCTGGACACCGTCAAGGGGATGGGCACATACTCCCAAAAGGATCCAGCATTTAGCCCACAGTTTTCCCATGGCACAGAGAGGAGCCCCATTGGTCCCATGGGCTGATCCTTTGGCAGCTGCTTATGACATCTGACTCTAGGACCCAACCCTAAAGTTGACCTGGGAGGGGCCCTTTATTCCTGCCTACCCAACTCCGGTAGCATAGTGGTTACGAATTCGGCTACGAACCACAAAACCAGCAGTTCGAAACTACCAGCTGTTCCACAGGAGAAAGATAAGGCTTTCTGCTCCCGTAAAGATTTATAGCCTGGAAAACCCTGTACAGGGTCGCTATAAGTCAGAATGACTCCATGGCACATAATAACAACAAACACAGCAAGAAAACGCAGGTCTGGCCATACAGACAAACTATATGAACACTGTAAAACCCCAACATACAAGGTAAAAGCCAACACCAACTACTACACACAAGAAAGCAGCTACTTTGACAATTATGCTGTGAACACACAGATACCTAACTGATCTTCAGAGCTGAAAATAGTGGACAATCTTTCTCCCATTAATTTCTCAGTATCTATCTGTGCACCTCCACAGTGGTGACTAGAGGAGGGACCTGAGCGAGTCACACCCCCACCCACTTCTGGAGGTTTCTAATATGCACACACACTGACCTGTGAAGCAAAGGTCAATCTGGTACAGTTTTATTTTTGTTACTGAGTGACGGTTTTGTCTCTGCTTTTATATTGTTTCAGTTTTTGGTCGTCTTGATCACACTTTTTTCCTGGGGAAGGGAGCTTTTTCTCACTACATTACCCAAGAAGAGACAGCAACCGTGGTCATATAGCCAAGCTACAAGCATACCCTATAATATTCCACCATTGGCACAGGAGCCAATACCAACTGCTACATTACACGTGAAAAGGAAAGCATATCTCCAGATCACAACCACCAGGAAACACTTAGTAAGCTTAATAATACAGTAACATACATTCATTTAATCACTGAAAACTCACCTAACTAGTGAAAATTTCCATGAAAAAACAACAAAAGACCTCAGCACATGTCCAAAAACAGAAAAAAGTAACTGAGACAAATGAGTTCTAGGCAGACATAGACTTTCCACAAGAAGAAGAGCAGGTTTGGATCTGCCTGAGAAGGAATTTAGAAGAATGACATGGAAACAAATTCAAATGCTCCAAAAAC
>NW_006409094.1:308729-310738 GCF_000296735.1 Chrysochloris asiatica
GAGACAGAGAGTGGCAGAAAGGATAAGAAAACATGACCCTTCACTATGCTACCTGCAAGAGACACACCTTACACACAAAGACAAAAACAGACTAAAAGTTAAAGGATGGGAAAAAAATGTACCAAGCTAACTATAGTAATAAACAAGCAGGAGTGGCAACACTATTATCTCATGATCAAAGCGTCTACTGAGAAAGATGACATAACCATAATAAATACCTATGCACCAAGATATATGAAGCAAACCCTACTAGAATTGAAGAAAGAAATAGATAAATCTACAATTATAGTGGGAGATTTTAATATGCCACTTTCTAACAGGGATAGAACAACCAGAAAGAAACTCGACAACGTTAGAGCAACTAAAAAGCACAATCCATCAACTTGACCTCATAGATGTGTACAGAGTATTCAACCAAACAGCACAATATACATTCTTCTCCACTGCACATGGAACATTCTCCAGAACTGACCATTTAATAGGTCACAAAGCAAGCCTCCATAAATTTCCAAACAACAGGACAAGAAGCTGGTTCTTTGAAAAGATAAATAAAATTGACAAACCTAACAAAAGAGTGAGAAGACACAAATGTCAAAAGGCATTAGAAACCACAGGGGCGAGGTCATAACGGAGCCAAAGGAAATCAAAAGGATAATAACAAAATACTATGAAGAGTTGTACTCCAAAATATTTGAAAACTTAGATGAGATGGATACAGTTTTAGAAAAACACGACCTACCTAACTTACAAAGAGTGAAGCACAAAACGTCAACAGACCCATAACAAAAGAAGAAATTGATCAGGTCATCAAAAAACACCCAACCAGAAGAAGTCCAGGCCCAGATGGCTTCACTGGTGAGTTCTATGTCATCATAACTGGTGGTTATGTCATCATTCAGGGAAGAGATGTCACCAATTCTACTCAAATTATTCCAGAATGTTGAAGAGGATAGAAAACTTCCTAATACTTTTTATGAAGCAAACATAATCCTCAAACCAAAACCAGCGAAGGACAACACTAAGAAAGAAAATTATAGACAATTATCCCTCATGAACATAGACACAAAAATTCTCAAAAAAATTCTAGTCAAGAGAATTCAGCAGCACATCAAAAAAAAAAAAAAATACATTATGACCAAGAGGGTTTCATAAAAGGGATGCAAGGATGGTTCAACATTCGAAAAACAATCAACTTAATCCACCATATAAATAAGAATAAGGAAAAGAACATGATCTTATCAATTGATGCAGAAAAGGCATTTGACAAAATCCAACATCCATTCCTGGTAAAAACACTCAACAAAGTAGGAATCAAAGGGAAATTCCTCAACATAATTAAGAACATATATACAAAACCAACAGCCTACATTACTCTCAATGGAGAGAAACTGAAAGCATTCCCTCTGCAAACAGGAAGCAGACAAGAATGCCCATTTGTCACCACTTCTATTCAATATTGTGCTGGAAGTCTTAGCAAAAGCTATATGGCAAGACAGGGAAATTAAAGGCATTCACATTGGAAAGAGGAAATGTAACTCTCTATTTGTAGACAGTATGATACTACACACAGAAAACCCCAGCCTCAGTAAAAAAGGTAGACCTCATTGGAAGATTCAGCAAAGTGGCAGGGTAAAGGATCAACATACAAAAATCAGTTGAATTCCTCTACAGTAACAATGACAGCGCTGAAAAGGACATCAACAAAGCAATACCATTTACAATAGCCGCCCAAAGGATGAAATATGTAGGAATAAATGTAACCAGAAAAACAAAGGACTTATACTAAGAAAACTACAAATCACTACTACGAGAAACCAAGAGACCTACAGAAATAGAAGACTGTACCATGCTCCTGGATAGGAAGACTTAACATTGTGAAAATGTCAATACTGCCCAAAGCAATTTACACATATAATGCAATACCAATCCAGATTCCAACAACATTCTTCAAAGAGATGGAAAAAACAATCACAAACTTTCTATGGAAAGGAAAGAGACCCAGGAGAAGT
>NW_006409094.1:311487-314094 GCF_000296735.1 Chrysochloris asiatica
TGTCAGGGTTTCCGAGGCTGTAAATCTTTATGGAAGCAGAAAGCCTCATCTTTCTCCCGCGGAGTGGCTTGGTAGTTTCAAACTGCTGACCTTAGGGTTCGCAGCCCAATTCATAACCACTGCGCTACCAGAGCTCCTTCAAGTCATTAGAGATGCTAGTTGTTAGAGATGTTACATTATCTGATATTCACATGATGTTCCTTCTCTGAATGATTCAAGAGTAGAAACGCTCAATGATAGATGAGTCTGATTATTCTTAATAGTAACATGTTGCTGTCTTTGGGTACTGCTCAGTTGATTCCAACTCATTTCGGCCACTTGTGACACACAGAACTTACCCATCAGATTCTCTTAGCTGTAATCTTTACAGAAGTAAATCATAGAGTTAAACTATGCAAGACTTCTTAACAATGATTAGCAACTTATGCCTCAGGCTGAATGATTCTTTCTGTCAGGGTTGTCCTGTGTGTTGCTAGATGTTTACCAGCAGCATCCTTCAACCCTGACCCACTAGATGCCAGTAGAAATCCTCTCAATTTGACAATCTAAAACGTTCTGAGGTATGGTAAATGTCCCTGGGTTGAGAACCACTATTCTAAAGTGATCCACAATTACCAGTGCTGCCCACTCCACTCATGTCCCATCACCAAAATAGGTCTTGATGGCATGAGACAAAGGCATAAGATGTTCATTTCCAAAACAAAAAATCTTCATTTTGAAATATATTTTACAGTCAAAATATATGAATTTTTGAACATTAAATCAATTTGCTATAAATTTTCACCCAAATGGCAATAAAACGTTGAAGATGAAAGTTAAAAATAAAATGTGTAATTTACAAGTTGCCCAGATCTTCCACCAGGACAATTTAGGAATATCCAAACTGGATGAGGAGTTCTGGTGCGGCACTGTGGGTTAATGCGCTGGACTGCAATATCAGTTTGAATTGCAAGTTGGTGGTTTAAGCTCACCAGCCGCTCTTTGGAAACCCTATGCAAGGTCTCTATGAGTCACAACCAACTCAACAGCACTTAACAACAACAACAAACTGAATGAAGGAGCCCTAATGATAAAGTGGTTGAAGCACTCAGCTAGTAACCAAAGGTGGGTAGTTGAAACCCACTTGCAATTCTGAAAGAAAAAAGATGTAGCAGTCTGCATCTGTTAAGTTTACAGTCTTATACATCCTCTTGGGCAGTTCTACTCTATCCGATAGGGTCACTATGGATCAGAATCAACCCAATACCAATGGGTTCTTTTGGTTCTAAACTGAATGACTTTTTATTTCTATCCCTTTTCCTCTCAGAATCCTGTTGTTGTTGTTGCTATTAAGTGTCAAGTCAGTTCTCACTCGTGGAGATGGTGGTGATTGTGCACCTTGGAGATGGTTCCAACTCATAGCAACCCTGCATAAGGTTTCCGAGATTAAAAATCTTTACCGGACAAGAAAGCCTCATCTTTCTCCTGATGAACAGTTGGCAACTTGAACTGCTGACCCTGAGGTTAACAGTCCGACTGTAACCACTATGCTACCAGAGCTCCTGTTCCAACTCATAGCCCCCTGAATAGAGTTTCTAAGGAGAGACTGGTGGGTTTGAACCACCAACCTTGCAGTTTGCAGGCAGGACTCTTCCTCTTAGAATACCACTAACAGCATATTCCTTAAACAAAGATTCTCAAACTGGGGCTCATGGATTGGAGGTTACAGGAGAGAAATGCCCATAAAAATTTTATTAAGAATCTACAGATTTTTTTATACAATCAAATATGAAGTGGATTCAAAGAGATCATGGAAAAACGGAATTAAAATATAATAGTTGTATTACCATAATTTCAGTGTCCAAATTTGTATTTATAATTATGGTGACTCCAAGCAAATACACACAATGATAATGTTTAATGTAATAACAATGATTCTCAAACTTCTGAAGCCCAAATCTAGACATTCTCAGGTTTGAAGAAACAACGCCTTAGAATATCCATTCATATTTAAAAACAAATTTATACTGAGCCTCTATAAATGTGCCTGGGGAGGGTAGAAAGGAAGAAAAGAAAGAAACAAGCATCCAGAGCAAGAGAAGAGGAAGTATTAAAAGGAGTTTTCTTTCCTACAGAACTGGGCGCGAGCAGAAGAAACTGGAGGATACAGGGAGTTTTAAACAATGGCACCTGGGATGTAGATGGTGGCCTAAGGAATGAACTACATGGTCAAACACAGAAGAAAATGGCACAGGCATGGGCCCAAACCCTCCAGGACTGTGATAGCAGACCGTAAGTTCCTCTGCGCTTTAGATAACTGATGGTGGCATCCCAAGTTATGGTGATTGTTAACCAGAAAGAGCAAAGAAAGAGAGCAATCTCAAAGGGAAGAGAAAAAAGAGAACGACAAAGTCTGGTCTCCGATTATTTATGTGTAAGTGAAATTTCTAAGTTTGGAAAGCATCTAAGTGTTAAAAACCAAATGGACAGCGAAGACCAGAGACTTTTTGCAGATAACAGCATGAGGTGGTTTAAATCAGGCAGTTTCTTAGCGAAGGAAAGCCTTGAGCCACTACTTGTTGTTGTTGTTAAATGCCGTTGAGTCGGTTCCGACCCATAGCGACCCTG
>NW_006409094.1:314194-327095 GCF_000296735.1 Chrysochloris asiatica
GGAGCAGCTGGTAGTTTCGAACTGCTGACCTTGCGGTTCACAGGCCGATTCGTAACCACTACGCTACTTCAAAGACTGATATATTATCTATCAGACAAAACAACAGTGATGACACTATTCAAAAATAATTTGGACTAACTAGTGAGCTATAGATTCAACATAATCCCAATGAAAATCGCAGTAGCAATTTTATAAACACAGAAAAGCTAATCCTTTAACTTTATATGGGAAGAAACCCCAAATAGCCAATTTTGAAGAACAACAGCAAAGTAGAGGGCCTCATGCTCTCCAGTGCTGCAGGATAGCACTGGGCTGTTACTGCAAAGTTGCAGTTCAAACCCACCAGCCACTCCTTGGAAACTCTTTCAGAGTCGCTATGAGTCGGAACTGACTCAATGGCACTTAACAACAACAACATACAACATATAGCTGCAGTAATCAAAACGGACTGATACTAGTATAATGACAGACACATAGACCAATGAAGGAGAACTGAGAACCCAGAAATAAACCCAAGCATCTACGGACAACTGATTTGTGACAAGAGTGCTAAGTCCATTCAATGAGGAAGGAAACATTTTTACAAGTGCTACTGGCAAAACTGGATTTCCAAATGCAGAAAAATGGTGGACAATCAATACCTCATTTTATACATAAAAACGAACTCAAAAGGACCTGAATGTTAACACGAAAGCTATAAAGTTCTTGGAAGAAAACAAGAGAAAAAGCTATGAAACCTAATTATTTTAACAGACTGTTAAATACAACACAACAACAAAGGCATGAGGCAACAAAAGACAAAAGAGATAACTGAGACCTCATAAAAATCATTACTTGTGTTCATCAAAAGATTTTATCCAAGGAACAGACAACTTATAGACTGGAAAAATCTATTTGGAAACTACTTACTAGTGTCTTGTTATTATTAAGTGCCATCAAGTCAGGCTCCAACTCACAGCAACCCTGTATAGAGTTTCCAAGGAACAGATGGTGAGCTTGAACTGCTGACCACACAGTTCAAACAGACCTTGCAGTCTAGCGCATTAACCCACAGTGTCATACCACCAAGACATTAGGCAGTAGAGACACACAAACCAAAATAATTTGATACCACCTCACCCTTATTGGAACGGTAATGATCAAAAAATTAGAAAACAAGTGTTGGCTAGGAAGTGATAAGAACCCTTATCCACTGATAACGTAACATAGTACAACTGTTTTCCACATAAAATTAGATTCTGTGGTAACAGAATCCTGGTGTGGCACTGCAGGATAATGTACTGACCACAAGGTCGGTTTGAACGACAAAGTTAGCAGTTAAAACCTCAGCCACTCCTCGGAAACCTTATACAGGATCACTATGAGTCGGAACCCACTTGACAGCACATAACAGCAAAAGCATTAAGTGCACGAGTTATACAAGAAGACTACTGCAAGTCGTATCACCTAGATGTATAGTAGAAAAAATTTAAGGGGGCAGGGCAAAATGACAAATGCTACAACTAGCTTTATGAAAAAACACCCTGTTCTTAAAGTGCTGTCGAGTCGGTTCCGACTCATAACAACCCCGTATAGGGTTTCTGAAGAGTGGCTGGTGAGTTTGAACCACCGACCTTGTGGTCAAGTACTTATCCTATGGCACCAAATATCGCAGAAAAAAAAAAGCTGTAGCTGTTAGATACAAATAAACACCTCATGGAATTAATTTTCTTGGTCCAAGGATTTGGGGTAGTGATCTTTTGAGCCTACTATTATTGAGAGTTTCCATTCTTCCTCCTAGTTCAGTGGGGAGGGTCTAAAAACTTGCAACGGGCCATTCAAGATACCACTTGGTCTGTAATCACCTGGAGCAACAGAGGAAGAAAGAGATCCAAGAAATCCAGGAATCTTAGAAGGAAACAGATGGTGCCAGGCTGCCATTACCCAACATTTTGATCAGGGACCCAACAGAAGAATCTTGAGAAACACAACTTCAAATTTTTATTGTAAACCAGACTCACTATGCACAAAGAGACTGGAGTGACCCCTAAATCTATTGCCTTGAAACAACTTTTGAAGCTGGAACTAAAAGTACTCACCATGTTTTCCTTTGTTTTTTCCTTTAACTTTTTTATTTGTGAATTGAGTGAAGGTTTACAGGCAAGAGCATCAGTTTCACATTCAACAAATCTGTTTCATGTCAATGACTGCAATCCCCTCCATGCAATAATAACAGTTATCCTACTTCCTCCCTGTGGTTCCTTTTTCCATTCCACCCACCTTCCCATCCCATCTCAACCAGGTCCTTAGGTACATGTTGTCCTTTTAATTCTGAATGACCATCCCATGGTGAGCATACCTTAAAGTGTTGTTCTCCCCCTATATACCTATCTACTGCTTGGCTGAAAACTCGGCCACGAGGGTAAGTTCAGTTCCAGACCTGAAGGGTGGTCAAGGGCCATAATCTTGGGTTTCTCCAGTCTCTTTCTGACCAGTAAGTCCGGTCTTTTAAAAATAATTTTCAGTTTGTTCTGTCTTTTCTCCCATTCTGTCCGAGGCCTTCTAATGTGATTCCTTTCCGAGCAGTTGGTAGTGGTAGCCAGGCACCAGCTAGCTCTGGTCTCAGAGGCATGGAGACTCATGTTGTTCACATGTTCCACTTAGTCCACTGGATTAAGTCATTACATGCATCTTCAATTGTCATCACTGTTCTTTCCGATAGCCATTTTTAAACTAAACAACAATCTATCTCAAAATAGAAAGAATTTTTGTCTTGAGCATTGTATCCCATTGACCCACTGACTCTTTTTCAACTCACAGTGACCCTATAGGACAGAGAAGAACTGCTCCTTTGGGTTTCTAAGGCAGTAAATCTTTACAGGCATAGGCTCATCTTTCTCCTGAGAAGCAGCTGGTGGGTTTGACCACCACCCTACGGAGGATCATCCACATGAGAACAAAATGACAAGAGCAACTCTAAAGTACAGTGAAAACTTTCATGAGTACAAAATATAAGTTGTTGGTTGTTGCTGTTGTTAAGTGCTGTCATGTCAGTTGCGACTCACAGCTATCCTGTATAAGATTTCTGAGGAGTGGCTAGAGGGCTTGTACTGCCAACACTGAGTTAACAGTCCAGTGCTTATCCTTCAGAGACACACCCAAACTCTGTGTATAAGTGAAGTGTGGTGAGACAACAAGGCAGAGATACAGGCAGTTTCTGTGTTAGGAATGATGCCCATTCCTAAGTGTGCTGGCAAGTCAAATTTGTAAGTTTCTATGGGTATTACTTGCAAGGGGAAAGATGGGGCTAGATGGCTTTCTGCTCCCTCAAAGATTTAAAGCCTTGGCAACCCCGTACAGGGTCACGATGAGTCGGAACTGACTCCCTGGCACTTCACAACAATAACAACGAGTTCATCTTTAGTATTACTTTCGTGTAGTGATTTAAAAGCTTAAGGTACACCAAGTGAAATTGATTCTGATGAAGAGTTTGTTACCAGTAGAGACAGACTCAATCATTTCAAAGGGCCAATTTATACAACAACAAAGGGTAAGCACAAGTTGTCCATAAGACTGACATTCATTAACACAGGACCAGCATATAGTGAGAAAGGTGATATAATGTTGAAGAATGTCACCACTATCAATGAAATGCACATGTAAAAATTTGTTGAATGGGTATATATTTCCACCAAAAAATAAAACAATCATCATCATTTGGAAAAGATTAGAAAATACAAGAAGAGCCTCAAGATCTCGGGCCTTGAGCTTCAAGTTATAGGGAGTGTGGAGGGAATATGTGCCATCTGCCTAATAGGAAAAAAAAAGAAATGATCCAAGTTAGAAGACTGTACTTGATCCAGAGAACTTTGAAGAGCCACTAACACAATGAGTAAAGACAGGCATGAAAAACAACTTTGTCGTCAGTATGCAGGTTATTTTACAGTGATGAGGCTAGCCAAATGCTCTCACGCTGTTACTAAAAAGGAGAGAGCACTATGATAAAGATAACTGAAAGGTAAATGGTGTGGTGGTTGTGTGCTAACCAAGTCAATTCCAACTTACAGAGTTTCTGAGGCTATACATTTTTACTGAAGCAGAAAGCCTCATCTTTTTCCTGCAAAGCAGCTGTTAACAACAGCAATTAGCAGCCCTTATCGAAATCCACTACACTACTAGGGTTCCTTAGAAACCACAATTGTTAAGTACCATCGAGTCAGTTCCCACCCAAAGCAACCCTATAAAGGGTTTCCAAAGAGCAGCTGATGGGTTTGAACAGCCGACCTTGTGGTTCAAACTGACCTTGCAGACCAGCACATTACCCTGCAGTGCCACTAGGACTCCTATTAACAGAGTCTAAATCACAATCAAGGCTATGTATCTGACTATTTCAAGAAGGGAAAGCAAATTATTAATACCATAGGCTCAACATTTTAGTTTCCAGATATATATACATTTGTGCCAGTTGAGGCAGTTCAAGAGCTAATTATGCAAAAGGTAAATAAAATGGGATGATGTTGGCAAGAAAATGACTTGCCACCTTCTCTCAGTAAGCACTGAAGCAGGGATTAAACCATCTCTCCTATCCAAGGTTTGTCTACTAAGGCTGATTTATGATGAAACAAAGCCAAGCCAAAGCACCTCTTCCGAGCAGTACTCTACAAATACAAGTAGAGAATATAAAAGTTCTTGGAAAATGGAATGAAAAACTATGCAACTTTCCCTCAAACTTTCTGAAGCCCCTCATATAGATGAAAAGCAGTCGAATGAAAACTAGAGGACCTCTAAACCAAAAACAACCACCATCAAGCTGATTCTGACTCATAGCAACCCTACACAGGTTTCCAAGGCTGTAAATCTTTACGAGTGCAAAAAGCCTCATTTTTCTCTCATGGAGCAGTTGGTGAGTTTGAATTGCTGATGCTGTGGTTAGCAGTCTAGTGCTTATTCTATAGTGCCACCAGGGCCCCTAGAGGGTATCCAAGGTCAGACTTAACTGAGACTAAATTCTGCAGACCTGTCCTCTTCACTGTAATATGCATCACTCCAGATGAACAGGCTGTCCTAGGGTACTCAAATCCACAGGATGAAAATGAAACAACTGCCTAGAGTGTCAAATTACCCGATGATTTGGGAGAGAAAGAAGTTTAAAATAAATGGGAAAATTATGTAAAATGCAAACTTTCTCATGAATTTTTTAAGATGGAAAGCTAAGATATTTCCTATGGATGAATAAGCTGTTGTGAACTCCATAAACAAATTTGGGAAGAAAAGGCTGAAAGGTTTATGTGTCCACTCTCTGTTGTCATTGAGGGAAATGTCTTGTAACTTTTAATACTCCAGCATTCACCAGTGAAATCACATGAACTTTATTTGTTCTCACACACAAGGGTTTTTAAAAGTTCGTGTAAAAATTCCATTATCTTTTCATTCCATTTTCCATGAACTTTTTTTTTTTTAATATGGAAACTCCATCTTTATTGGCTGTATGAACATCTCTGTGTGGTCTGTACATACATTTCATACTTCATAGTGCAGGGCTGGAAGGGAGAGCCGAGGGGAGGCCCCCAGCAGCAAGACAGCGCATCCCACTTGCCCCAAAACCCAAACCACTCTGTGCAAAGCAAGCCTACAGCCCCTGCTCCCTCTTCCTCCTAGGGGAAATCACTGTATGGGGAGGGGCCAGGGGTCAATGATGCAGGAAGAAATACAAGGGTACGTGTTAGAACCAAACTCTGAAGCCCAACAGGCAAGTGGTACAAGCAGCAAGCTGGGGCACAGGGTGGGGGTGGGACTAGGGACCAAGCTGTCCCTATGAGTTCACTTGGCTACAGCTTTGGGGTCTTGCGTTCATCATGGCAGGAGAAACATGTCCAGGAAGCTAAGGACAAGGGTGCCACAGGTGAGCAGAGGATCGGGAAGGGAGACAGGAGCAAAGGCCCCAGTGTCTCCCCACCCCCACAGACCTTCTGTTTTAACATGTAATGGGAACCAAGCTGTATGTACAGTGGAGACAGTGGATGAGACCTTTCTGAGTGGGACTAGGGTGCCTGAGCAGGTGGTGGGGAGAAAGCCAGCTCAGGGAAAGAATGGAGACCCTAGAGGAGTCTTCTGGGGACAGCAGCCAGTGAAAAGCAGAGAGGTGAATCCAAAAGAGCCCCCCCTAGCCCAGCCAGGGGGAATGACAGCAGCAACTGGTTTACACAACGAAGTTAAAAAAAAAAAAAAAAACAGATCACATGGAGAAATTTAAAAACAAAAGGAGAGGGAAGAATAAAAGGACAAATATTGTGGTCAGTAAGCGAGGGATGGTGTTTCTAACCCCTGGCCTTTGCAAAGCCTCAGACCCAAATAGTAGCTGAAAATGGGCTGCTTACTCCTCTACTCACATGGAGCCAGGGAGCCGACTGGCCCAGCCATGTATCAGTTACCATTCTTTGGGTCTGCTCCTGTCCAACTAGGAGTCAGGCCCAGGGACTGATGACAACAGAGACAGCACCAGGTCAGAGATGCTGGGCACAGAGGAGCTTGCTTGGCAGGGGCTTAACCTGGTAGTAGGCAGAGTGCTTATGCACACCCTGGGGCATGTCAGCAACTGAGTATCTGGTCCTGTCAAAGGTAAGAGGAGGGAGAAGGAGAAGGTCCAGAGGAGTAACCCCTAGCCACTCACAGGGTGTAGATCAACTTTGACTTTCTCCCCACAGCTCAGCATTCTGATGGAGGGGAAGAAACCCCCAGAAGGTACAACAGCATCTTTCTTCCCAATGATCTTGCCATTCTGGGTGAAGAAAACCACCACCTTCTTGCCCTCATGCTCCTGCTCGACCTCTTCCCCATCTTCGTCCTCTTCCTCCTGATGCGAGTACATGACATTCCGAACATTCTGGACAACCCAAGCAGTCGGGGACAGGATCACCATGTCACAACTGTCATCACTGTCACCCTCACTGTCTAGAATGTAGCCTCGGGAGAACTTAATTCCACAGCCCATAACATCCCCTTTGTAACAGCAGGGCCAAAGGGGTCCCCTGCACCACTGCCGTGGAAGATCTTGCCATCGGCATGATTCGCCACAGACCCTCTGCTCGGCCCAGGATGCCTGTTCTTGGGATAATCCTTCCGGGCCAGTCCCAAAGCGATGTAGCATTTCTCTCCAGGGTCCACAATCTCCACCTCAAAGTAGTGGCTGCGGGTGCTCAGTGGGTGCCGGGCCTGGGCCAGCCCCACATCAACGATGCTCTTTCCCTTGCCCAAGTACTCTGACATCATGCAGCCGGCCCGTCATCTTCAAAACTGTCCACCATCATGACACTGTCATCTTCACGGTCCAGCTCTGCACTGCACCTCCTCACCCAAGGAGTGCATGCCCACTGCAGGGAACAGCCCATCCGGGGACATGGGCATGATGGTGGAGCCCACGACTTCCAATTTTTGGTGAAGAAAATCTGGGCAGTCTGCACATCAAATGACGCAGGCTCAATGCCACAGCCAATCCAGTCCCCAAAATTACACTTGGACCCAAACTGACGGCCCTTGGCTCAATCAACCATTGTACAACTTGCCATAATCAGCGTGGAAGGCTACAGAATCAGGCAACCAGCCAGACTGGTGATCCAAGCTGCCCACAATAGACACCTCAAAATAATTACTGTCCTTGGTCAAGGGTCGAAAAGCCACATAGCAGCCAACTTCACCAGAGTTTCTATGATAACTCAAAGTGTCTTCATCTACAAGGATGGGCTTGAACCTCTCCTGATATCAGAAAGCCCAGGCTTCTCAAATCTCCTGGATCCACTGGCGCCAATTCAGAAACCAGTAGTGCAGGTTGAGGTCATCCATCTTGTTCATGAGAACAAACCTGGGCCTCCAAGTCCTCCTCATCTATAGGCCTGCCTCTCAGCTCCACTCCCTAGCTCTTCAGCTGCCGCCACCACACACATCCAGGTCCCAGCTCTTCCTACGTTCCTGAGTCTCCATGAACTTTTTGAAACCCCCTTCTAAAACCCTCCCAATTCCACTGTTTATCATCCTAGTCCAGTCAAGGCCCTAATACCTCAACCTGGGGTGACTGAAATTGATCTCGATATTGCAGGTTCTCTTCATCCAAATCCTTCAAAAATAATACTGTCACATTAACCTTCTTTTTATACTTCTAACTCTGACTCAAACGAACACTAAATAACAAGTACCATTACTGAGTACTTTACATTCATTATCTCAATTAACCCCCAAAATTCTATAAAGTAGAAAATTTTGGTTTACAGAGGTTTCTCTGTTTACCAAGGTCACTGAGATAAAAGCAGCAGAGCTAGGGCTACAGCCAACTTGGATTCAAAAGCTTACTATGCTATTAACTGAGAAGCTACTATGTCCAGGAGTTCCTGGGTGGTGCCAACAGTTAAGTACTTAGTTACTAACAAAAGAGGTTGGCAGTGTGAATCCATCCAAAAGCAACTCTGAAGAAAGGCCTAAAGGCCTACTTAGCAAAGATCACAGCACTTAAAAACCCCCGTGGAGGACAATTCTATTGTGAAATACATGGAATTAAATACAAATACCTGAAATAAAAAAATATCTATTTTGACTCAATGGCAACCAGTTTTGTTTTTCACTATGTCCAACCCATTGTGCTGAATAGTAAAAGATACATATTTTCAATTTTATGCACAAAACCTTTCAAGACTTCCCACTGCCTATAAACCAAACTCAAATAAATAAATAAAATGGCCCTGCAGACCCTCTACAATTTCCAGCATTGAATATTCTACTATAGCCAAGCAGTTTCTAAAGCACAACTCTTCCTGAGCTAGAGCTCAGATGGTTCACCTTTACCTACAGAAACTCGCCCTCTCCCATAAGGCCTTCTCAAACCCTTCCTTAATTGTTTATATTCCGAATAACAGCGTAGTGGTTACAAATAAGGCTGCAAAACTTAAGGTCAGCAGTTCAAAACTACCAGCTGCTCTGTGGGAGAAAGATGAGGCTTTCTGCTCCTGTAAAGATTTACAGACTTGGAAATCCTGTACAGGGTCGCTATGGGTCGGAACCGACTCGACGGCACCTAACAACAACAATGTATACCACTTAAAAAGCATGAATCTCTTAACAGGCCTTGCACTACTGGAATCCTACCTAGGACCAGAGTTCCCTTGGGACATATCTGTCCTACTTAACTGTATCAAAACCCATATTATCTGAAAAAAAAAGAACACTATCTCCTTTGATTTCAGCATGCCTTCCATTGCTGAAAACACCAGGCATCAACAAAAATTTCAAAGCACAAAACAATTCAGCCATGGAAGGGTTACGCGATGTTTGAAAGAAAGTCAGACAAGCCAACTACTTGAAAACCTGGGGCTAAAAAAATCTAAGAGAGCGGGAGTGGAAAAAAGAGGCACACTTCCAAGGAGTAGCCACCTTGATTAAGAGGAAAGTAGTCTGTGGCTGGTACAAAATGAACCAAGTGGGGCAGTGGTACAAAATGAAGTCTGAATGGCAGCAAAACAGTTGAGGTGTGCCATAGAGAAGAAGCTTAGATTTGACTCAACTACGGGCAACAGGAAACTATTGGAGGTTCTTCAACAGAAATCTGATATTTTCAAACATTAAAGATACA
This sequence comes from Chrysochloris asiatica, assembly GCF_000296735.1. Classification (NCBI taxonomy): domain Eukaryota; kingdom Metazoa; phylum Chordata; class Mammalia; order Afrosoricida; family Chrysochloridae; genus Chrysochloris; species Chrysochloris asiatica. Next base: position 323,790 of record NW_006409094.1, read on the forward strand.
AAAATATATCAACATCTCGAGTTTGACAAAATTAGTGTTTGCATAGCTAGAAATTATGTACTCTCCAACCTGCTAAAAAGTTAGAAAAATGTAATAAAGGAAACTGCCTCAACAGCTATATTTAGTACTATGCCAAATATATCCTGATTTTAAGTGAAATGAAAAATTAGAGGCCTGTGAACAAGTCAGTGTGGTTAGCAAACTTGACAAACTCACACTTACTGGTGTAGTTTTTTTTCTTTCCTTTCTTGACATAGTTTAGACATCACAATGCAGTTTTCATCTTTACCCTTCCCCAGAGTTTGAATTTCTATACCAAAACTTCTAACTCACCTCGACAAGCTTCTTCAAAATCTTGGGTTATGTCCACCCAGCTTGCACTGCCTTTTTCCATTTTTTCTGGTACACTGAGCTCCCATCCTGAATCATCATCTTCTAGAGAAGCTTTCACAACCATTATGTCTGTAAGAAGGACACTGGTTCACACAAGAGGCAACTTTCAGGGCAAAGAGGATTTGCAAAACATGTGTCTTTGTTTTTAAAGAATTGGGTTTAAGTCTTAGAAAACTAAGCACAACTCTTCGGAGTCAGAGAAAAGTACTGCAAAAAATTACCTTATCCCAATTAGTCTTAAGACAATTCACACCACTGCTTCTCATTTGTTAATAACCCACCACCTCCCAGGGCTCATAAAAGATGTGCTTTTTTTTCCGTAAGTTTCATTTGTGTGTGTGTTTGTGTTACAAATCGCACACCATCACACCACTCGCCCAACTCCAGAGCTTGTAACTTTCAACTCGGCCATAAACGACCAGGACAGAGTCCCCTCTCGCAAGCGGCCAATGGCTAGGTCTAGGTGGCCCTTCATCTACCCAACGCTGGCTGGGCCAACCTCTCCCTGGCAGGGGCAGGACCCGGGCACAGCTTCTCAGGGAACACAGCGTTGGCGATCACAGCAAGGTTCCACCTGCCAGGCCCAGAGTTGGGCACGCACCTGAGACCGGGACGCGCCACCAGGTCCGCCCGGCCCGGCCCCGGCCCCACAAGCGCGGTAGCAAGGACAGCGCTGTCGCCGCGCGGGAGGGCGGAGACGCCGGGTGCCAGGTCGTAGTACCAGTTAACACCAGACGAGGCCTGGGCCTCGGCGGGCACCGGGCAACCGGCAGCCCGCGGCTCCTACCTGAAGCGCGGCGGGAGGGCCGGGGCCGCAGGGTGACCTGGCGTCCCGAGAGTCTGCCACACGCGTAGGGGGCTGCGGCTCTGGAAACTGGGGAAAAGGGGGTCCTAATGGTTCCGCAAAGGCGATCCCTACCTACTTCTCCCGTGGCCACACGCGCCGCTTCGCACAGTCCTGACCGCGGAAATAACGACGCCTCCTCTGCTGCCGCCGCCCCCTCCCCTCTCAGCCCAGCCCGACCGGCTACGTGAGCGCATGCGTACGCCTGGTGTGCGCGACCCCGCCCCCTCCTCCTTACTCCTGGGGACATCGCACTCCTCGACCACACCCCCTCCCTCGCCACAGCCGAGCTTCGGCCGACGGCGACTGCCTTCTCTTCTCGCGGGATTAAGACGTTCTCGCGAGATCAAAATGTATCTTCTTTTTCCTCCCTCCCGGCGAGTGCTAGATAGTGGGCGGATTCTGGTGGGGCACGGAATCGGAGACCTTGGTATTACCTTACCTTTTGCAAATCCTGCGACGTTCTTAGAAAGGTGTTAGCGAAAGTAGGAGAAAGCAAACGAAGTAACCCGTAGACGCCAACAATTGGCCTGTCCGACTCCAGGAGCACCAGCAAACTACTGCTGCGTGTTGTTAAGTGCCACCGAGTCGATTCCGACTCACAGCAATACTGCATAGGGTTTCCAGGAGCGGCTGATGAGCTTGAACTGCTAATCTTACAGTTCAAACCGACCTTGCAGTACAGCGCATTAACCCGCAGCGCCACACCAGAACTGCTGCCTAACTGACACCAAATTTGTCTTTCCTAAACAGACTGGGGATTTCATAAAGGAGAATAAAAATGAAATATCATCTGAGGCAAGCCAGCTTTTTTCATTTAGACTCTACGTATTTTATGTTTTCCTTGGAACTTGCTACTAAAACATTTTAAGCATTACATAAATAGAGTGGCAAGAGTAAGAAGAGTACCCATATCACCAAGTACTTAGTGTGGTGGTGATGATGGGTTCTGTAGACGGTTCCGAGGCTGTAAATCTACCAGAGCAGAAAGCCTCATCTTTCTCCCGCAGAGCTGCTGGTAGGGAAGGACTAAAATTCAGAAAATATCAGGGACTTATTGGGCCTCTCATACATTGCTGGTTTAAATGCAAAATAGTACAACTACTTTTAAAAAGCTTGTCTTTTCAGTAAAATTAGTCATACAAGACCTTGCAGTCCAGCGCTTTATTCCACAACCAGTTAATTCCAACTCATAGGAACGCTATGCACAACAGAACGAACACTGCTCTATTCTGTACCTTCCTCAAAATTGTTATGTTTCAGCCAACTATTGCTGTCACTGTGTCAATCCATTCCATCTTGCTGAGGGTCTTCTTTTTTAGCTGCCTCCACCTTTCCAAAAGCATTGAAAAGTGAAGCTATTATTTATTTGCATACCTTCCATCTAGGTCTATATACACTTCTGAATGCAGTGTTTCCATCTCCTTAACCCTTCCCTGAAGAATTCTGCACCCTTGGGTTTACACACATCAAAATGGCAGTTTTCGTATCCTCTACGGTTTCAAATTGTGTTCCTTTTCACTGTTCTTTGAGTTTGGGGACCAAAAAGAAGGCTAACGAGGCAAGATCAGGACTGTAAGGTGGATGAAGTAAAGTTTCCCAAGGAAATTCTGTTTGGACAGCCCTTGCTAATTTCAAAGAGTAAGCATGCACATTATTGTAATGGGAAAAAATACTACGGCACAGCTTTCCTGGCATTTTTTCACTAACGTAGTTCAATTTTCTTTAAATTGCTTCCTAATAAGCCCCTATGGCTGTCCTTTGTCCTTCAAAAAAAAATCTATCAACATTACCCTTTTGAAGCCACTCCAATCACCTTAACCTTCTGAACTGACCTTTCTGCCTTGAATTTAGCCCAGCAGATCCCTTAGGAAGCCACTGTTCTGATTGGACTGGTGCTTCAAACTCAGAAACCCTATACAGGATCGCTATCATTTGGAAACGAATTGACAGCACTTAACAGCAACTACGACATATTTTTTCATACACCCTAAGGAGACTAAAAGGAGCTCTGGTAGCGTAGTGGTTACAAATCGGGCTGCGAACCGCAAGGTCAACAGTTCAAAACT
>NW_006409094.1:327565-328302 GCF_000296735.1 Chrysochloris asiatica
TTACTGATAGAACTTGCCTGCATCCATCCTCTGATTGTTTAACCATGTTTTGTTTGGAATAAATCTGTACATGTATAAAATGGGACTGTAGTAGCAATACTTACCCTTGTATGATTCAGCAATCCCACTGCTAGAAAAGGAAACCACCTGTGTCCACACAGACTTGTACATTAATGCTCAGGTAGCTTTGATCAAAAAAAACAAAAACCAAACACAATCCAAATGTTCATTAACTGTTATTGTGGTTGAGTTCCATCAAGTCAGTTCTGATTCACAGTGACCCGGATAGGGTGTCTGAGGAGTAGCTGGTGGGTTTGAACCTCCACCCTTGTGATTCATACTCCAATGCTTTTCCTTCAGCACCACACCAGGAGTTCAGAAGAATGATGACCTACCATCACGACTGCATTAAGGAAGTGTAGGCTCTTTGCTTCTGGAGGTCATCTATAGCAAGATAGATGCTTACACAGGAGCAAGATCTGTAATTGGAAAACATGGCTTTAATGGTAGAAACAACACTGGAAATCACATGATAGAATTTTGCAAGACCAATGACAGATTCATTGCAGATACTTTCTTTTTTTTCTTCATTTTTTACACAAGTTGTTTTAATTGTATAAAGCTTGATGCCAAGAAGATAAGAAAATTTAGTCATAAATTATTTAAGTTTCTTAAGATTACATAGCAAGGAACTCTGGTAGCATAGTGGTTACCAATCGGGCTGCGAACCTTAAGGT
>NW_006409094.1:332868-341095 GCF_000296735.1 Chrysochloris asiatica
TTTATTGACTATGCAAAGGCATTCAACTGTGTGGATCATAACAAACTATGGACAGCATTGCAAAGAATGGGATTCCAGGACACTTAATTGTGCTCATGAGGAACCTGCACATAGACCAAGAGGCAGTTGTTCCAACAAAACAAGGGGATAGTGAATCCTTTAAAATCAGGAAAAGTGTGTACCAGTGTTGTATCCTTATACCATACTTATTCAATCTGTATGCTGAGCAAATAACCCAAAAAGCTGGATTATATGAAGAACATGGGATCAGAATTGGAGGAAGACTTTTTAACAACCTGCAGTATGCAGATGGCACACCCAATTGTTACAAACAAAGAGGAATTGAAACATTTGCTGATGAAGGTCAAAGACCACAGTTTTCATTATGGATCGCACCTCAATGTAAAGAAGTCCTCACAACTGAACCAATAAATAATATAATGATGAAAGAAGAAAAGATGGAAGTTATAATAGAACTCATTTTGCTTGAGTCCACAATCAACTCTCATAGAAGCAGCAGTCAAGAAATCAAAGGACATCTTGCATTAGGCAATTCTGACACAGAAGACCTCTTTAAAGTATTAAAGAGCAAAGATGTCATTTTGAGGACTAAGGTGCACCTGACCCAACCTATGGTATCTCTATAACCTCATATGTATCTGAAAGTTGGACAGTGAATAATGAAGACCATAAAAGAATTGATACATTTAAATAATGATGATGTGTGGCTCTGTAGATAAAATACTGGACTACTAACTAAAATGTTGGTGGTTCTTATAGCCTTGATAACCCTATATAGGGTAGCATTGAGTTATAACCAACTCAATGGCACTTAACAATGTAAAAACCACCATGAATAGCTGTCATATATCTTTTCATAGGTTTGGTAGTTTGTGCCCATTCCAAAGAGAGGTAATCCAATAGAATGCAGAAATAATCGAATCATATCATTAATATCAAATGCAAGTAAAATTTTGCTGAAGATAATTTAAAAAATAGTTGCAATAGTATATCAACAGGGAAATGCCAGAAATTCAAACTGAATTTATAAGAAGAATGATGTCATTAACACTGCTGATATCAGATCTTGGCTAAAAGAAAAGAATTTCATAAAGATGTTTTCTTGTGCTTTGTTGACTATAGGCTTTCAATTATGTGAACTATGGGCTCAAATGTAGAAATAATTGTGAAGATGACACAAGATCAGGCAGTGTTTTGTTGTGTTCTGCATCGAGTCACTATGAGTCAGAACCAACTTGACAGCACCTAACAACAACAGCTGTGGTAGTGTGTTTTTTGACTACATTCTTTAAGTAGACATTTAGAATCAAAGTGTGCATGAATACATAATTTTGCTACTTCCAAATTCAACTCTGTAGAGTTTGTTCCATTTTTCATTTCTACCAGAGCTCATTTTCTTGTAGCCTTATCTATACAGGATATAGACTTTTTACAAACTGGTAAGTGATTAATATAGTATCACTGTAGTTTTAGTGTATTTTCTTATATTTTCCTTGCATTTCTTATATTTCCTTTCATTTTCTTATATGAGTGAAGTAAAGAATCTTTTTAATCTGAATAAGGGGTACTACTACCACTTGTCCGTCATTTTGTTGTACTATGGTGGCTTTTGTGTTGATGTGATGCTGAAAGCTATGCTACTGATATTTTAAATACTAGCAGGGTCACCCATGATGGACAAGTTTCAGAAGAGGTTTCAGACTAGGAAGAAGGAGAGGTGGACCACTTGTGAATGGTTAGCCACTTAAAACCTTATGAATAATAACAGAGTGTTTTCTGGTATCATGCTACAAGGTGAACCTCTCAGATTAGAAGGCACTTAAAATACAACTGAGGAAGAACTGCCTCCTCAAAGTAGAGTTGACCTTAATGACATACATAGAGCATAGCTTTCTGAACCTTAATTTGCTGAGAGAGTACAACTCAAAATAAGAAGAAACAGCTGTAAACATCCATTAATACTGATATAATTTGATGAACTTGACCTACACCTATGGATGCAGTAGCTCAAAAGAGGGAACAAATCTTTACAGCAAGGATCATCATTCCCACCCCCTCCATACACAGAGTAGACAGAGATGGGCAACTTGGCATTGGCTACCCAAAGTGAGCAGGGCTACAAAGGCAAGAAGTGACTGACTTACAAGCTTTCAAGAGGGAGCCTAGATCCACAAGGCATGGAGGAAAGTAGAATAAGGAGACGAGGATAGGTCACTTGTGATACAATAGTGAATAACTGTTATCAGGACTGATTGTGAGGGTTGGAAATGTAAAGGTAGACATTTTGTAGCAAAAGAAGGGGAGTGACTGACTTTGCAGTCCAGGAGCGGAGGTCCCTGGGACCATCAAGGGAGAAGAGTGGAGAGTGGGACCCTCCCCAGAGAAGCAGTGATGTCAGAGATGGAGGCAGAGATGATGACATGGAGAGATGAAGCAGCTGGGGACTTTAGACACAGAGAGGGAGAGGGGCTGTGTGCTGATGACTGAGGGGCCGGCTTGCAGGATATACCCTTTGGTTGGTTGATGATGCATGGAGGGGATTGCAACCATGCAATGAAACGATATACGATAGGATGAATGTAAAACTAATGTTCTCCCATGTAAACTATCACATAATTCACAATAAAACATTAAAAATAAAAAAGAGAGAGAGAGAGATGACATATAATCAAGAACCAACAGTATTGAAGGAGGAAGTCCAAGCAGCACTGATAGCACTAGCAAAAAACAAGAGTACAGGAATTGACAGACTACAAACTGAAACCTTCCAATAAACTGATGCCATACCGGAGGTGCTCACTTGTCTATGCCAAGAAATCTGGAAGACAAATACCTGGACAATCAATTGGAAGAGATCCATATTTGTGCCCATTCCAAAAAAGGTAACCCAATGGAATTAGAAATATGCAATATTACTAATATCACACACAAATAAAATTTTGCTGAAGATAATTCAAAAAGGTTGTAGTATTTATATTGATAGGGAACTGCTAGAAATTCCAGCTAGATTCAGAAGAGGGTAGGGAACTAGGGATATCATTACTGACATCAGCTGGATCTTGGATAAAAGCAGAGAATACCAGAAAGAGGTTTGCTTCTGTTTTATTGACTATTCTAAGATATTTCACAGTAAGGATCTTAACAAGCTATGGATAACACTGAGGAGAATGGGTATTCAAGAACACTTAGCTGTGTTCATGAGGAACCTGTACATGTACATAGACCAAGAGGCAGTTGTTTCAGTAGAAGACAGGGATGCTGAATGGTTTTAAATCAGGAAAGGTATGTGCCAGGGTAATATCCTGTCATCCTACTTAGTCAGTCTGTAAACTGAGTAAATAATATGAGAAGCCAAATTACATTAAGGAGAACATGGCATCAGGATTGGAAGAAGACACATTAACAACTTAAAACATTCAGAGGATACAACCTTGCTAGCTAAAAGTGAAGAGGACTTGAAATACTTGGTGATGAAGATCAAAGACTAGAGCCTTCAGTATAGATTATACTTGAATGTAATGAAAGATTTGATGTCTGTGTATATGGTGAGGTCGACGTGTGTAGCTGTTATAAAACGTTGTTGTTGTTAAGTGCTGTCGAGTTGGTCCTGACGCACAGTGACTGTGTATAGGGTTTCTGTGGAACTGCTGGTGAATTTGGATCACCAATTTTGTAGTTCAAGCAGACCTTGTAGTAGTACAGTGCTTTCAATAAATAAGTCTTTGGTCTTGCAAAATTATATCATGTGATTTTACATTTATATGCATATATATATATGCACAAGTCCTGGTGTGGTGCTGTGGGCTAATGCTTCAGACTGCAAAGTCATTTGAACTGCAAGGTCTGTGGTTCAAGCTAGCCAGCTGCTCCTCGGAAACCCTATATAGGGTTGCTATGGGTCGGAATCGACTCGATGACACTTAACAACAATAAAATATATGTACATACATACTCATACTCCTGGTGTGGCCCTGTAGGATCAACACTGGACTGTGAACCACAAGGTCAACAGTTCAAACCCACCAGCGGCTCCTCAGAAACCCTATATAGGGTTGCTATAAGTTGGAACCGACTTGATGACACTTAACAACAACAACAAAAACAGCTCACACACACACACACACACACACACATATATAATCACTGGACTCCGAACTTCAAGGTTGGTGTTTTAACACCATTAGCCATTCCTTAGAAACCCTATACAGGGTCATTATGAGTTGGAAAACCAGGTCATCAATTCATTAATAGATATTTTGAATTTTATTGACTAACTGGAGTCCTGGTCTGGTGCTGTGGGTTAATGCGCCAGACTGCAAAGCCATTTAAACTGCAAGGTCAGTGGTTCAAACTCACCAGCTGCTCCTCGGAAACCCTATACAAAGTCGCTATGGGTCGGAATAGATTTGATGGCACTTCACAACAACAACAACAACAACTATCAGACAGTGTCCCTAAAGCACTACAAAAAAAATTCATGATGATATGCTAACACGTGAGTCTATTTTCCACATATTTTTGGACTCTAGAGGCCTGTTGTTTCTGGAAATTCACGTCTTCCAGCTGTTGGGAATTTTCTTAAACTACTTATTAGATTATTTCCTCCTCTCTTTTTCTTCTGTCCTCAACTTCAAGAAATCTTCCTATTCAAATCTAGATTTCCTAAGCTGCTTCTTTAATATTTCTATGTTTTCTCTATTTTATATTTATTTCTTGGCATTTTATTTCCTAAGAGGTTCAACATTTTGTTTTTCTGTAATTTTTATTGGGTTTTTCAGTTTTTATATTACTTTTTTAATTTCCCAGAAGTCTTTTTTGTTTTCTAAATGTTTCTTACTGTGGTAGTAGAATACTATTTGTCTTTTACATATGCATTATCAGTTCATAGCTTTCAGCTAATATTAGTCATATTTCTCTTCTCCCTACATACTTTATTTCATTTGCGTTTTTTCTTACTTGTTCCACTTTCTGTCTTCAATATGAGAACTGCTTTCCATCTAGTAGTTCTTGGCTTTATGTTGAAACATGAGGCCCCACAGAAAGCTTATCCTGGGCTGTGTGTCCATGGGGTTTGTCAAGCCTTGGCTTCACATTGGCTGAGATCAACTTCATCAGTCAGTGAGCGGCTGACATCGTTATCTTTAGATCTTATGCCTTGGACTGGTCAGATTTCCTAGAGAAAGTGCCTCTGATCTAGGGCCCTGATGTCTGGTTATGCAAGCTAAGCACTGACCTTAAAGGGTTATTATTCACATGAACTGCATATCTGACAGTCTTCCCCAGAGCCCTGCAGCTAATGAAGCTAGTGAGAGACATCTGAAAGAGAGAAAGAAGGCCGGGACATGGAGTAGGGAGAAGCTCCATGTCCATTATTAAATGTTCACTTGGTGCCCCTTTTTCACAAGCAACCCCATTCTCATCTATTCCAGTGTCCCTTTCCTACTCAGGCCCTAGGCCCTCCTTGCAAAAGATTCTCACCTTGACCATCTCTAATCATGGGAGTCCCTGTTGTTGTTGTTAAGTGCTGTCAAGTCGGTTCCAACCCATAGCGACCCTGCATAGGGTTTCCAAGGAGTGACTGGTGAGCTTGAACCATCAACCTAGTTGTTCAAACGGCTTTGCAGTCTGGTGCATTAACCCACAGTGTCACACCAGGACTCCCTAGTTGGTGCAAAAGATTAACATTCTGGGCTGTTAACTGAAAAGTTGACAGCTCATGTCTGTCTACCCAGAGGCACCCAGGAAGAAAGGTCTGGCAATCTCTTCCAAAAAACTCAGCCATTGAAAATCCTATGGAGTTCAGTTCTACTCGGACATATGTGTAGTCGTCATGAGTGAGAACTGACCCTATGACAACTGGTTTGGTTAGCCTTCTACAGAGACTGAGAAGGGACAATCACAAGCCATATGGAAATGGAGAGCGAAATCAGATGGTGGTATTTTTTTTTTTTTTTTATTAAATGTTTTTATTTTGGATTGAGTGAAAGTTGATGGTGGTATTTTTAAACAGATTCTTCATTTTTAACCTCATCTTAACATCCTTCTCTGGAAGTACCTGATGCCATTATTCCCTGAATCTTCTGAATAGTTCCATGGTACAAAATGGGTGGCTTCTTGGTCTTTCCCTTCTAGTGGTTCTTATTCAACTTTATTGGGCCTACTAAATAAGTACCCTATCCATCTCTCACTCTGCTGTGTATAAGGTCACTATGAGTCAGTACTGATTCAATGGCACCTAACAACAACAACAACATACATCTATATATCTTCAATAAAAGTTTAGCTTTTTTTTTTTTCCTTCACCCATTCACTTCATCCTATGAGTGTGTGCCTTTTTACTTTTTTACTGTATTTAATGGGAAGTTTGACTATGGGAATGTAAGCAGTTTCCTGAACTCACTAAATTTCAGTGACCTCATTTGTAAAACAGTGACTCACTGGGTTGTATGAGAATCAAAGAGCTAACTGAATTGTAAAAATGCTTAATGTAAGTCACATCATTGTCAATTTTCTGGGGTCTCAGTTATTCAGCATCATTAGCAACACTTTTTAGAAGACTATTTATCCAGGTACTGAAAGTGAGATTCCAGACTTCACATTCATCATACTCAAATCCACTTCTACTTACCTCAGTTTTAAACATCTTTGAGACAAATGCCCCCTTTCTCATACTGTCATCTCTTAAAAAATTTTGTTCCAATGACTTTAGTTCATAAAACTGTTTTTGTTGTTGTCTGCTGTTAAGTGTCATCAAGTTGTTCAGACTCATAGTAACCCCATATAGGGTTCTGAGGAGGCTGATGGGCTTGAACCACCGACCTTGTGATTGGCAGTCCAGTGCTTATCCTATAGCACCACATTAGGACTCCAAAAAGCATTGCTTGTTTTAAATCAAAGCATTCATGAACAGTGAGTACAAGAAACTACTCAGTGTAGATGAAAAACATTATTTCAGGTTGCCTGAAAAGCAATGTTTGCGATGCTTAAAGATTTATGCAAAGCCTCTTCTGCTTGTCAACTCTGAGTTAAAACATAAAACAATCTTTATTAGAAACAAATTGGAGTCAAAATACAGTTACTTGCAGGAGACATACATTTTTATGTGTTTATAAATTTCTCTTTCTATTTTAGATATGACTTTTTTTACTTTAAGTTTTTATTGTGGTTTGAGTGAAAGTTTACAGGGCAGATCATCAGTTTTACACTCAATAAATCGTACGCCTTGTTTCATTACTATGATTATAATCCCCTCCAGGTACCATCAGTTAACAGTATTTCTCTCTATTCACTTTAGATCTTTTCTTTTTTTTTAAAAACGCTGAGGCATATATAACAATTTACACCACCAAAGGGCACATGTGGCAAGTCAGCCTCGTGGCCACCATCTCTTAGTCCCTCTCTTCCCATGAATCTAGAGTTCTCAGCCTCTCCCCCTCTCCATGTCCCCATCTCTGCCTCCATCTCTGGTGTCATGTCCCTGCTTCTCTGGATAAGGTCCAGCATTCTGCTTGTGCTCTTCTCCCTTGATGGTTATAGGGTCCTTTGCTTCTGGACTGTAAGATTAACTAGTCCCCCATTTTTGTTACAAAACTTCTACCTATAAAACTGTGAGTCACAATTAGTCATGATAACAATTCCTCACTATTGAATAAGAATCTTATCCCAGATGAAAACTATTTAGTGAAAACTCTATCTTCCCCCAAACACTCTTAAACTAAATTCCCTGTTGAAACCTTGTAAGCAGTCACTTCGTGCCTTTATCGCTCATTCATTTTAGGTAGCCAAGGTCTAAGTTGCCTATTCTTCTCTGTGTACATAGGGGATAGCATTGATACTTGATGTGACGACTCCTTCCCGCTCTGTTGGTATTTAGAGCTACTAAGGAGTTCTGGTAGCGTAGTGGTTACGAGTTGGCTGCAAAGCGCAGTTCAGCAGTTCAAAACTACCAGCTGTTCTGTGGGAGAAAGACAAGACTTTCAGCTCCCATAAAGATTTACAGCCTCCGAAACACTGTACAGGGTCACTATAACTTGGAACCAACTCCACGGCACATAACCACCTCCATGAGTATAGGTCAAGTTCATCAAATTGTAGCAATTTACCCTAGTTTCTTTTTTTTTTTTTCTCCCTCTAGTTGAGTTCTGATTACCAAGCCATCAAGGCTAGGTCAAATTGGTACTATCCGCAAGTTTCAGTGTTCTTGTGT